>NW_016157616.1:0-23902 GCF_001687245.7 Rhagoletis zephyria | reverse complement strand
AACATGTAATTTTTAATTTTTGTCTTGGTTTTTATTAATTTCGAAAAAGCATATGAGAAGTGAAGAACAAAAGCGTGTACAAACGAAAAAATATAACAACAATGCCATTGTTAATATGTTGGAGTAGTTTTGTGCTACTCTGATGTAATGCAGGGATGGAGTATATGGTCCTGCCCTAGGACATCGCAATGTTAATTGGACCATATTTTTTATATGAATTGTGGTTAATTTTGGAGTATTCCTTGGTCCTTAGGGAGTACTCTTTACACGTATGCATGGAGTAGTCGCGATTTTTGCAGGGAATATACACTCTTCGTTATTTGAATAGCGCATCCTTTTAATACTTAGAAGGTACAGTTTTCCTTTTGTTTGTTTAATATTCATTAACTTTTTATAAAAATATAGCATATTCTACGTCTACATCCCATTTTAGAAATATTTGAAAATTAAAAAAAAAAAAACATAGGGGCGACAATTTTTTTTTGTTGACGGTGCTGCGCATTTTCTTCCATATAAAAATGTTGTCAAGCATACTTTGTATGGTAGAAAATCAAAAAAAGGGTGCGCTATTTAAATGACGAGGAATGTATATATGTACATAGTATATTTTTGTTATTTTTATACTACGCAATTATATGTAGGTAAATTTTTTGAAAAATTGTCCTGCATTTTCAAAATATTTTTATGGTCACCGTACTTATAGGGGCAGCCGGTAATTGCTCCGTTAATTGCTTGAGTATTACAGCTTTTGTGTTTGTCTTAGAGTGCATACGTTCTTAGTGCGTTTTGAGTTACATCCACCGATATGAAATACTTCGAACTGAAAGTGTACGGTTGAGAGCTTCAACCTCTTCTGAGCTGCTGACAAAAAAAGGTTTTTTCGGACCTTTGGTCAAGCAGTGCTCTTAGTTGAAACCGTTCTGCTCGGTGCTCTATTGTCACTATTGCAGTTGGGAGGAGAACTTCTTTTTCTATGGCAATTTGGAGCGAGTTAACATGCGCGGCAATTATGAGCCTTTGTATTGAGAATTTCTTAAGTATTGGACATTTTTTCATAGGATGTGGTGTGTTGCATAAATAGCAAGAAAACACCATTTTGGAATTTGTTGTAAAAACCTTGGTTTTACTGTGGGATTTTATTAGATCAGAAGTCTTGCGTACATGTTTTGGGAGTTTCATTCCACCCTTTCTAATTACGGTTGCCAGATTCTCTATGCGCGAAATCGGTACGTTAGACTTTTTCATGCTAAAAAAATCAGTACTTATCAGTACATTTTTATTCAAAGCTAAATTATGAATGTAAGTAACAGAAAATACTTTAAAGAGTTTTGTTTTTAACAATATTTTGGTATATAAATAAAATATAGTTAATAAAAAATAAAAGTGTTATTCATTTTAACATGAGTGTACACATCATTATACACAGGAGCCAATAAATTGTGACATTTTCGAATAGCAATAATGAGATCATTCCCATTTTAAGTGTTTAAATATACAAAGAATTCTATACATTTCATTTTAAAACTACTTTTAGTTCGAAGTTCACTTTCAAAAATTTTAATTAGAAGCCGGTTTCTCTCTTTGCGCCAGGAAACAAACTTTATTCTTAAGATCCTCTCAGTTGCTTCGTTTGAGCGTGGTATTGAAAAAAAAACCAAATTAAGTATTTTTTCTTACTGTGAAAAAGTACCACTTTTTAAGGACTTCATCTATATTTCCTCATGTCTTAAGTAATTTTTCAACTACGCAAAAACTGTGAAAGACTAAGAATTCGCTAACAAGAGTATCTAACACTATGTCTTGTATGCAAACCTCTTTTACAATGTCAGTAAATTGAGAAAAAGTAAGTTATAGACAAAAGCCATTCGAATATTCAAATTTATTGTTATCAAACTGAAAGTTATTTTCGAGATAATTTAAGCTCATCATATTATCGCAACTGGTACGTAACGACCCGGCGATATGCCCATAAAACGATTGATCTTTTTGTTGTATTAATTTCGTTGGCATATAAACATTATCTAAAACATGTCAACTATAATTAAATTTGTTTGCTGGGTTGGAGCAGCTTCGGCCGATACAGTTAAAAAAGCGAAAAAATTAAATTTTCCTTTTACCCTCCTACGCGTTTCAACGCTCTCGCGTCTTCATCAGGGAGTCTTTATTCGAAAAATAAAAACAAATAAACAATAAACATGATAAGGAAGTAAAATTCGCTGATGCAAAAACAATAAACATAGTTAACGACAATTACTTTGCACTAATTCTGACTTTGAACTCACATTTACATAAATGTTATTGGCAAACATTGTTTAACAAACGATAAACGTTAGCACCATTTTAAGTATCTTTTCAACAATATTACCAAATTCGAATCCTATATTCTTATTTATATTTGTTATTGATTACANAGTAAGGAGCGTTGCGAAAGCACTGTGGGGCAGAGCTGCAACGAAATGCCTTGCTGTGCGTTAAACATTTTAAAGCAGCAGATTTTATAAATGCACCGGGAGGTACAGGGAAAGCACGTTTGATGCCAAGTGCTGTTGCTATGACTCTTATGCCGGAAAGTCCCTCCAACAACACTGCAACTCATAAATCAAAGACAGAAAACAACAAACAAATTAACAAATTGTAACTAAAGAAAATAAATAAATAAAATTAAACTTCAAATTTACTTAAAAACGCCAACCAGTGAAATATAATTTTTTATTTTTCCTTACACACGCTCATTTTTATTTTTATTCTCCCGAAAACTTTGACTTNTGTGCCAGTGCTGTTGTCATCTTTTTGTTTCTCTCAGCTGTAACAAATGCTACGTAGGCACAACAAAAAGATCATTGGGTACAAGAATAACCGAACATAAAGCAGATGAGAGAAACAAAAAGATGACAACAGCACTGGCACAACACTTGACGAAGCACGAACACTTTGCGGACTTNTTCGAGATAATTTAAGCTCATCATATTATCGCAACTGGTACGTAACGACCCGGCGATATGCCCATAAAACGATTGATCTTTTTGTTGTATTAATTTCGTTGGCATNCCGAACATAAAGCAGATGAGAGAAACAAAAAGATGACAACAGCACTGGCACAACACTTGACGAAGCACGAACACTTTGCGGACTTCGGGAATACGAGANGTTGGCATATAAACATTATCTAAAACATGTCAACTATAATTAAATTTGTTTGCTGGGTTGGAGCAGCTTCGGCCGATACAGTTAAAAAAGCGAAAAAATTAAATTTTCCTTTTACCCTCCTACGCGTTTCAACGCTCTCGCGTCTTCATCAGGGAGTCTTTATTCGAAAAATAAAAACAAANCTAACGTTTATCGTTTGTTAAACAATTTTTGCAAATAATATTTATGTAAATCTGAGTTCAAAGTCAGAATTAGTGTAAAGTAATTGTCGTTGTTTTTGCATCAGCAAATTTTACTTGCTTATCATGTTTATTGTTTATTTGTTTTTATTTTTCGAANGCACTAATTCTGACTTTGAACTCACATTTACATAAATGTTATTGGCAAACATTGTTTAACAAACGATAAACGTTAGCACCATTTTAAGTATCTTTTCAACAATATTACCAAATTCGAATCCTATATTCTTATTTATATTTGTTATTGATTACAGCTGCATATACGTTGTTGGTGTTATCTACGTCCTCTTTAAAGTTGATCGCATTCTCAAGTCTTTGTTGTATACGTAGGCTTTCTAATGTCATTCTCCTTTTTACCCCTCTTTCGATGTCCAAAATTCTCGTATTCCCGAAGTCCGCAAAGTGTTCGTGCTTCGTCATGTGTTGTGCCAGTGCTGTTGTCATCTTTTTGTTTCTCTCAGCTGTAACAAATGCTACGTAGGCACAACAAAAAGATCATTGGGTACAAGAATAACCGAACATAAAGCAGATGAGAGAAACAAAAAGATGACAACAGCACTGGCACAACACTTGACGAAGCACGAACACTTTGCGGACTTCGGGAATACGAGAATTTTGGACATCGAAAGAGGGGTAAAAAGGAGAATGACATTAGAAAGCCTACGTATACAACAAAGACTTGAGAATGCGATCAACTTTAAAGAGGACGTAGATAACACCAACAACGTATATGCAGCTGTAATCAATAACAAATATAAATAAGAATATAGGATTCGAATTTGGTAATATTGTTGAAAAGATACTTAAAATGGTGCTAACGTTTATCGTTTGTTAAACAATTTTTGCAAATAATATTTATGTAAATCTGAGTTCAAAGTCAGAATTAGTGTAAAGTAATTGTCGTTGTTTTTGCATCAGCAAATTTTACTTGCTTATCATGTTTATTGTTTATTTGTTTTTATTTTTCGAATAAAGACTCCCTGATGAAGACGCGAGAGCGTTGAAACGCGTAGGAGGGTAAAAGGAAAATTTAATTTTTTCGCTTTTTTAACTCTATCGGCCGAAGCAGCTCCAACCCAGCAAACATAACAAATAAGAATTTGGCCCAAATAATTATAATTAAATTATTTTCTTATTATTTTTTTAAAGTACAGTTTAAGGAAGATCCAACGTTATGTAAAAACCTTAAGAAAATGCTAAGGCATTTTGTTAGAATTGAAAATTCAGTACAAATTAGTACAAATTTTGAAAAATCAGGACATTAGCGTACTGACTGAAGAAATGAATAAAATCAGTANTGTTAAAAAAATTTTAATTAACATTTGAATTTTTGTAGCGTTGTGCTGTTTATANAATACTTTAAATCTCGACGTTAGGAATTCGTCCATTTGTGACCAAGACGGAAGGTCTTTTCTGGAGGGCAGTTATTGCTCCCAGAGTAACCGGGTATCTTTTGGGCAATTTGGATACGCAAATATGTATAAGGATAGGGTCCCAGCCGTCTGTCAAAACGGCTGAGTATTTAAAATGGACAGACATGTTTTTATTGAGCTTTGTAGATCAATAATTTGTTTAATATCTTCTTCGTGAACGCTAGGAAGATTCATTAGAACAAGGATTTGGTTATCCACTAGTATGCGTTTATTTTCGTAACGCTCGCTTAATGCTTGCCATGCCAGATCAAAATTCTCGTCGCTAAGAGGGAAGTGCTTGACGATTCGACCGGCTTTCCTTTTTGTTTTATACCGGAGGTGGTATAACTTCTGTGCGGATAATAATTGTGGGTGATTTGTGTAGACGGCTGTGAACGCATCTCGGAAAGATTGCCATTCTTAATAAACACCGCGGAAAATATCTGTATTACATGGCGGAAGTTGGAGATACATGTGAGGATTTTCATCTGTGTGCGAATTATGTGCTTCTCGGGAGTGAGAGTTTGGAGACTTATAGCTAGGAACAATTTTAATTGATCTAAGATCTTTGCTTTAGTCATTTCATACGTTTCAATACCAAATTGATACTTGCCTTCCGCCAACGCCAAAAATCATTTGGAAGGTCTTCTTCATCCTTTAAAAAAGGTGAGTCATATGCGGCTTGTAGCCGTGCCTACAAATTTTCTATTGTTTTATTTTTAATTTCGAGAGCCGACCCTGTGAATTCCTCTTTTAGAGAAGAGGTGAGTCTGGCACAATATCTCATGAAGCCATCATTTTCCATATTAAATTTTTGCACACACGGGTTATGAGATTTTCTTTTTTCTGATTTTTTTGATTCGGTAAAAGTCTACAGCTTTTTAAGGATTTTGGCGGGAGTTGATTTCCTTGGAATTTTGGAAGTATTTTTGGGACTTTGTTTTGCTGACATTTTGAATATTTGAAGATTAATTTATTGGTTTTAATTTGTATTTTATGTGTATACTTATATATGTGTATTCTTTTTAAAAGTGGTTCGAGAGTGTTCGTTTTTGTCAATTATTTGTAGGAAATGGTAAATTTGCTGCTGGGTTCACGTTATTAATATGTGTATTTATAGATATGTGAATGTACAATGCAATTGTTTCAAAGAAATGCATGCGTTAGTAAGTATGTAAAATAAATATACGATTATGCGAAAAACTTAGATGAACAAAGTGTATTAAATGACAATAGCAATAATTAGTACTGCTGGGAGCGTAGAGTTCAAATCTATTGGTTCCGAATCTGTATGTATGTACGTATATGCGTATGCTTATGCAGTTGCCGTATACCAGAGGTGGCCAAAACTCACACAATCACATATTTCATTTTTACTAAAGGATGAGAGAATGAAGAGAATAAGTCGTTCACGCGTCTGATGCAAACAGTGTTGTCAACGATTTCGAGTTGCAAATTATAAAAAAAGGGATTTTTTATTTTGTAAATAGTGTGAAAGGGAGATATAATATTAAACAATTAACCTTATAATATAATTTAATTCACTTGCATTGCTTGCTTAGATTTTTTATTGTAATTAAAATTAAAATTAAAACAAAAAGTTTAATTAATTTGTATTACTCTTCTTATTTTGAATTAAAAGAAAAGGAATTTCTTAGCACTATTTTAAATTCATCTTTTTATTTATGTGCATATGTACGTAATAATTTATTAATTCAATATTTGGGAATAAAGGGAAATGGCGCTATAATGGCGCTTAACAAAAAAGTTTGTCATCAGTGCGATTTCTTCATGACACACCAAACATTTGGCTCTCCCTCCCCATTAAAGGCTTATTACACGGTATGTATTTTACACGTGCACAGCTACTTTTTCGTAGCATATGTAATTCATTATGGCTGTCAAAATTTATATTTCGTGTTATCTGTTATTGTGTCTTTACACGAGATGTAAAAGCATGTGTGTGTCAAATCTCTAAAACAGCTGACTGATATAATTTCTTTGGTTGAAAAGTAAAAGGAAAGATGAATCAAAATAATAAACAAATTGCTCTGTGCAGCTCCATGATGATTGCAATCACTTTAATAATCAAAAAACGTAAAAAGGAAAAATCAAGGAAGCGTATACTGAGAAAAAGGATTAGTTTCGACAACTAAAGATATTTAGTTCCCGAATTTTGACACTATTTGGGAACTGTTACCAAGGATTGGGAACTATTACCATCGATTGGTTATTATAACTAAATATATTAAAGCTTCTAATATTCATCTAGGTTGTAACAAATCGTTAATTTAGTTGAAGGGTTTGGTTAATACTAATAAATATTTCTTTGAAGCATATTTCTACAAATTCCATTCAACTTAACGTATGGTTCATAAAAGGATGTTATTAAGCTCTGTTAATGCAGATAAGCTTTCTTTCAACACGTGGTTTAGTCATAGTTACCAAATCTTAGTTGAGACAACCACGATTTGGTTTGAGAGTGGAACATATTCATGCTTGTGAGCCACCCCTAAAGAATGCTGAGCGCTCTCTGAGCACATACGAAGAGCGCCAGCTGAGCAATGCACACAGTCCCACTTATTGAATCGTTTGAATGCGCTAGTATGCCGACCATTGCATTGTGCGTGGAAATCATTGCTCCGCTACCGCTGTTCGTATATGGGTGAAACACGCATGTGGTCCCAGAGCGCTCAGTAAGCTATGGCATGTCGATCGCTGCGCCATGTGTGCTATGACATGCCTATACTTGTTTGTCACAGTTTCAGTTTTGCTATCATCGCGGGTTGTTTCGGTGCGCGCATAGTTTAAAGTTTAATTAAAAATATAAAGTTCGATTCCAACCGGGGGTTTTCAGTGGATATATAATTCATGTGAATTATAATTTGAAAGTGTCTATTTAGCTAAGGAAAAAGCAAAGCAGTATACTTCCAGCAAATATTGACCTGGGTTTTCGCACGACTGCTCCTGTTTCATCGTTGTTCTTTAGGAAATTCTTACCACCATATACATATGTATTATTTACTTTAGTAACTAACTTATGTAAATATGTACGTATTTTTATGCTTAACATATGCAAATAAAAGAAGAAAGTAAACACAACAAACATCGAGTAAATTTTTATTTGTGTCAAACTGAAACTTTTTTCCCAATAATAAACGGTTAGCTGATTCAAGTCTACGGCAAGTTCACAAGATTAATTGAAAACTTGTATCAACCAAAGCATTGTTTATATTTGCTCAACAATGATTTTATTCAACTAACAATATTGTCCAATCAAGGTAGTCGTTTTGTAATTATTAACAAATATACATTTGTCCCAACTAGAAGTCTTAAGTAAATTGCAGACTTTCGTGAACTATATATTTATTTCGCCATATCCAACTATGCCACTTGATCACTATAACCAAATCTTGGTTATTATAACTAAACCTTTTTCTGGGTGTAGGTCTCTGTGGAGCGAAAAATGGCTTTTGCGTAGAGATGCTTCCCAAGGATTTACTTGCATGGCCATAAACGAATTTCTGCCGGAGGATCCTAAAGTGTTCCAAAATTTCGTGCGAATGACAAAAGAAACGTTCTTTGAGCTTCTGCGGCAGGTTGCTCCCCTAATTGCAAAACAGGACACAAATATGCGGGAAGCTATTTCTCCAACTGTAAGGTGGGCCATATAGATACATATATGTATGCTAGATACAGAACATATGTTTAAGTAAATGTTCTGTTTAGGTTGCTTGTCACTCTCCGGTTTTTAGCGACTGGCGAAAGATTCCACCAATTAGCGTATGTATTTCGAATATCTCAGGCCGCGATTTCACTGATTATCTGATTATAAATGAACTACATGTATTTCCACTTTTAATAAAAAATATAAAAACTGGTTACAGGTACCAAAAACCCCAACTGATTGGCGAAATATAGCAAAGGAATTCGAGATGAAATGGAATTTTCCTCAATGTTTGGGTGCCATTGGTAAGTATAAAATAAATGTACATTATTTTGAAACCGATTTTGGTGTATAATATGTATAATTTTTATCAGATTTTTAGCAGACAGAAATATGGCTCGTACTATTATAACTGCAAAGGTTTCCACATCATCATATTGCTGGCTGTGGTAGACGCAAATTACCAATTCCTTTACGTTAATGTTGGAACCAATGGGCGAGCAAACGACGCCGCTGCGTTTAATGAATCATCGCTTTGTGAAGGCATCAAAACAAATGCATTTAATTTCCCAGACGACGAAGTGCTACCTGCTACTGATAAAAAAATTGCCGTTTGTATTCGTGGCTGACGATGCTTGTAAGCTAACTACGCGCATCTTAAAGCCACATGGTCAGCGATCAACGAACTACCACAAAATTTTTAATTACCGATTAAGCAGAGCTCGTAGAGTGGTGGAGAACGCTTTCGGAATCTTAGCAACTAAATTTCAAGTTTTCCATCGAAATATTCTCCTGCCAGTAGAAAAAGTTGAAACATTAACCTTAGCCGCATATGCACTTCACAACTTCATTCGCTGCAGAGATGGATTCGACAGCAGCCTCACAGATTCCGAAGATACTGTCGCAGTAAATATGACAAATGGATCCTGGCGAAACGATGTGCAACTAACTGATATTCAGAGATCACAAGCAAACCGATCCGGTGAAGAAGGAAGAAGGGTGCGCGACGAATATACAGAGTACTTTAACACACAAGGATCTATTCCGTGGCAATGGGATGCAATTAAAAAATTTAATTTTTAATCAAACATCTACTGTTCACCATTGTGCCTGCAAATACAGTGATCGAAAAAATTATAGCCGCACCACATTTTGACAAGTTTTAACATATTACTTTTTTTGTTATCCAATTTTGGTTATTTTTTATAAAACTATAGTTCATTCGTTTACAAAACCCATGTAAATCCAGGTTTCAAACTTTGTGCAATATTTGGAAAAAAAAAATCCACAAACTTTTTTAAAAACTTCGAGATTTTTTAATGAGATTCCCTAGAAAGATTCTGAATATGCAGTTTTGCAGCCCATTTAAATCTATTAGAATACAGTACAAGTTTCTAGTGGCTAAAAAATACTGTTGATTTTTTAGATTTTTTTTCGAAGATGTTACGGTTTTTTCCAAATAAAAGTAAATTGTGTTTATTCGTTGTATGGAAGCAAATAAGACAAAAAAATTCAAAAAACCAACGGTATTTTTTAGCCACTTGAAACTTGTACTTTGTTCTACTAGAATTAAATAGGCTGTAAATTGGCAAACTCAAAATCTTTTTAGGAAATCTCATTAAAAAAGCTCGAAATTTTTACCAGTTTGTTGATTTTTTTCGAATATTGCATAAAGTTTGAAACTTGGATTACATGTGATTTGTTAATGAATGAGCTATAGTTTTATAAAAAATAACCAAAATTGAATAACAAAAAAAAAAAACCATTATCCTCATTGCGTAAGCCGTAAATTAGACTAGATTGTACGACTCGACAACATTGCCATTGTCTACTGTCGTGCAAAAATTAGTAACCGACGAAAGTCTTCGAGAACTACCCAGTGCTGCCATGGTTTTCGATACGATTAGACCCTCGAAAAACGACTCGCAGTCGACACGATACTCGCATTGAAGCTAAATACGTTACAACTTGTAAAAGTGTGTTGCGGCTGTAATTTGTTCGACCACTGTACATTTGATTCCAAATAAAAATGTATTTAAAAGTAGCAAAAGCTTGGCTTGGCACTGCATATATCGCCAAAATCAACTCAACAGTTCTTATTTGGTGTAAACTTTAACGTTTCAATGTGGGCTATATATATAAATATATATACATAACTAGTGAACCCGCAAATCGTAAAAACGCCCAGGATAGAATTTCAAAAACCTACAAACTGTTCCAAATGTTAGTCAGGGTATAAGCAGTAGTTCAGAAATATCGATTTCCCTTAATTTAAATTGAATTTGACTTTTTAAACAGATGGTAATTTAAGGTGGTTTATTTAATGTTTATTATTTTTTCATAAAAGTCTAACTTATTATATAACAAACACCATATATATCCACATTTCAGAATTTGTGCAAAAATTATAAAAGATATGCTAATATGTTAAATTCTCAACTTTTTATTCAGAGTATGCAGTTTAATAGCCTATTCAACTTTGCAGATCTTTTATAATTTTTGTGTTTGTTATATAATAAGCTAGTATTTTATGAAAAAATAATAAACATTAAATAAACAAAAGAAAAATGAACAAAATTGATCAAAATATTGCCGGCATAAATAGCTGATCACAAGTGTATAATGTATAAGACATCCAAACAAACCTAGAAACAACTATTTTTTTGTAATAGTAAAAATTCACAGGTTTTATTTCATTAAAAGGTACTTTTCATATGTACATATGTACATGTACTTAGGAACTTGGATCTGTTTTTAACAGTGTAATTCACATTTTTAAAACAAAAATAAACATTAAATTATTAGTTTATATGACTAAGTGCTACCGAGTTTAGAAACTAAGTAAGTCATCTTATGGAAGTATTAAATCGTCTTTATCATTTGACATTCTTTGCCTCTTCTTGGCTTCAAAAAGCATAAGTGTGATCTCCTCAATTAGTTCATCTTTTATTTCACTAAGCAAATTTGATAATTGCGCTTTGAGAAAGTTACAAACCGCTTCATCTTGATCATTGGATTTGCTTGGCGTAATTTGTTTTAGTGCCTGTGTTGCTGCACTAAGAAGTTCATGTTCCTTGTTTTGTGGCTCTGTACAAGATCGAGGGCGTTTTTTGCTAGATGCAGGAGGGGATATTACACTCTCCGTATGCTGCGACGAATCCAGCGAATCATCTGCACCCTGCAAAGTAAAAGCCAAAATTCACTTAGCGAACTGGAAGCTGGGAAAATGCAGAGAAACTTACACTTATAAAATTGCTCTCCCCTTTTCGAACTTTTATAAAGGCTTGGAGGAAAGTCAATTTTTCAAAATAAAATGCGCTTGGAATGTAGACTTCTTCCGCGCCGGCTCCACTTTTCCTTTCCTTTTGCTTAGCTACCTCACGGGTATACTGCCCACGCAAATATGTTAATTTGGCCTGTAACGACGAAAATTAATTTTGAAATACATACATAATATGTACTTCTCAATCACAAAATATTTTAATAATTACCTTTACTTCAGTGGAACCAATAGTTGGCAGCAAATCACTTAATTTTTCAGCCAAATCACTGAAGGCCTGCTGGCGAGCATGTTTGTTGTGGTAAAGTTTGTGGTGAGGATTATAGAGGGACTCGTAACCCTCCCATAGTTCAATAAGACGCAAAATTGCTGCTTTTGGCCATTCAACCTAAAAAGTTTAAAACATTTAGATAAATTTTTACATAAATGCAAATAAATCTTACAAACCTTGCTTCCTTCGTTTTCCATTTTTTTATTTGCCGACAAAAAGAGCTGATTGCGTGGACATAAACACGCAGAAATAGAACCGTTTCTATTTCTTTTGTTTGTACACATGCATCGTACGTATAAAACTTCATTGGTGTGTTTACACGACATGTTTAAGCTAATGTCGTGTCCATAGGACTTTGCATGTGTGAAATACATACCGTGTAATAAGCCTTATAATAGTGAGTAAAAAAATCTACATCCGAATCCATATTAAACACCGTGTCTTGCAGCGACTTGATTGCTTGAAAGTTTCGCATGAATTGGGCACGATCACAGCAAAACCACAATTGTCGGCATCACTGATTCATGAGTATGCTCATGTATGTGTGAAAGCAGCGCAGTTTTTCTCGTGTACGTGTGAAAGCAGAAGAGAAAAATTTGGCACGCGTGCCTATGAAATTGCCACCCTTGCCGTATACTGAGAGCAGCACTGCTTGTGGGGGCGAAGAATAAGCGCAAAACGTATACCAAAAATATTTGTTAGGAGGTGAGAATATGTGTTTAAGTCCCCTTTCAGACACGTCAAGTCTTGAAAGCAATTTTTCTCGCATTCTCTTTTGTGTTTTCTATTTGCTTCCACACGCGTCAACTTTAATTGAATTCAAGTCCTTGGTTCTTTAAATGGGAAGCAACGAAAAGATCAAAAGAGACAAGAAAACTTGAAACGAATTGACGGTACGGAGGTATCTGTACTCTTCCCCTCTCTTCTCACCTCCTTCGCCTACGAACGAGCAGACTTGAAAGCAAGACTTGACGTGTCTGAAAGGGGACTAACAACAGTGCTTTGAAATGCACGCTAATTTGGTTTGAGGAGGCGCTTTGCAATAATGCGCAAATAGATGATCGGTACATAGCTACATACATGTATGTAGGTAAAAAAGGGATCACCATGCATGTATGTATGTCTGCCTGTATATACGTATGTTTGGTATTTAGGCGCTTACTGGGTAAACCGAACTGAGTTTATATTTTTTGTTTGTGACAATAGAGCTGGGCTTTGTATATATATGACACTATATTTGAATTTTCTCAGAAATTGAGACTAAGTGCATTTATTTATTCCCAAATGTACTTATTTTGTTGCAGTTCTTTTGCTCTTTGTATTTTGTAATAAGTATAAGTTTAACGAGTTTTCAATATTAATTACTATAATAATGGTGTAATAACACTGTACAGCACTCGGCTATTGGACCAAACCAACTATTTTTAAGAGATTGAGTCATAAGTAAAAAAAGTAATTTCTCCGTTTTTCGAAGTTAGCCTCCGAAATCGAGATATGGGCCTTCGAAGTTCGAAATTGGACCTTCGGTAAAAAATTATTTTTAATTATTGCATGTAAAAAGTAAAAATACAGAAGTGGTCCGTGTTTTGCTCTTATTTATATGGTATATACATTTTTTTGTGAAAACTTATATTACAGGTGCTATAACGGGTCAAAGGTCAGATCTTCGAAAAATTAGAAACTTAATATTTCAGCAAACTTTTAAAAAATTCATATCGTTGTAAAGGTGATTTAACCCCCTTTCTTTTGATATGCACATTTGTATACTTCGTATAAAAAAATTTTAGAAAAACACATTTAAATGAATAAATACCTTTTTTTGTATCACAAAATATTTTAAACGAAAAAATTACTAACCGATTTTTAAAAAATTGGTATCGTTATAAAGGCGATCAAACCCCTTATCTTATTGTATGCATATTTGTATACTTCGTGAATAAACATTTGAGAAAAAACAGTTAAAAGGAAAAAATAACTTTTTTATCAAAAAATATTTTAAACAAAAAAATTACTCACTGCTTTTTTAAATAATTGGCATCGCTGTTAAGACGATTCAACCCCCTTTCGTCTGATATGCATATTTGTATACTTTGTATATAAAAATTTGAGAAAAAACACTTAAAACAAAAGAATGACAATTTTTTCTAGAAAAAAAAATTTACAGAAAAATTATTAATTAGTTATACAATTGAACACAATATTTAAATAAAACAAATAATGATTAGTGTTTTAAGCATTAATTCGTTCTTGTTCACCCACAGCCCTTTTAAAAATAAAGCAAAATATGCAACAGAAGTCTAAGCCATATAAAAATATAAAAACACCATGGTTTTTGATTTTTTACATAACTGTATGCATATATAAAAATTAAAGATAATTTTCTGTTTTATTAAAATAAAGTATTCAATTGTATTACTAATTAGTATTTTTGTTTGTTTAAAATATTTTTTATAAGAAAAATTCAGTGTGTTTTCTCAAATTTTTATATACGATGTATACAAATATGCATATCAGAAGAAATGAGGTTTAATCGCCTTGACAGCGGTATCAATTGTTTAAAATCGGTTTGTAATTTTTTTTGTTAAAATTTTTTTTTTTTGAAAAAAATTTTTTTTTCCCTTAAAATGTGGTTTTTCTCAACGTTTTTTTACAACGATACCAATTTTTTAAAAATCGGCTAGAATTTTTTTTGGTTTAAAATATTTTTTTGATAAAAATGGTATTTTTTTCTTTTAATGTGTTTTTTTTTTTCAATTTTTATATACGAAGTTTTATATACGGTTTAATCGCCTTTGCAACGATACCAATCTTTTAAAAATCGGTTGGTAGTTTTGTTGTTAAATTTTTTTTTATAAAAAAAGGTATTTTTTCCTATAAATGTGTTATTTCTCAAATTTTTATATACGAAGTATTCAAATATGCATATCAAAGGAAAGGGGATTTAATCGTCTTTACGATACCAATTTTTAAAAAAACTGTTTGTATTTTTTTGTTTAAAATAGTTTCTTTTATAAAAAAATGTATTTTTTCATTTAAATGTGTGTTTTCAAAATTTTTTATATACGAAGTATACAAATATGCATATCTTAAGAAAGGGGGTTTAATCACCTTTACAACGATATAATTTTCTTAAAAATCAGTTCAAAATTGTTTGTAATATAAGGAATTTATTTTTTCGAAGACCTTAATTTTGACCCCTATAGCACCTGTAATATAAGTTTGCACAAAAAAGGTTATATAATATTTAGATAAGAGCAAAAGGAGGACTACGTCTATATTTTTAGGGTTTTAGTTATTTATATGCGGCCGCTGTGGTGTAGTGGTAAGCAGTGCGTGCTTCCACTCCGCTGCGCCTGGGTTCAAGCCCTGGTCAAAGCAATATCGCAAAAAAAATTCGAAAAAATTTTTTTTCTTAACAGCGGTCGCCTGTCGGCAGGCAATGGCAAACTTCCGAGTGTATTTCTGCCATGAAAAATAGTTTCTCATAAAAATACAATCGCCGTTCGGAGTAGGCGTAAAAATGTAGGTCCCTCCCCTTTGTGTGACAACATCAGGGCGCACGCCACAAAGCGGAGGAGAACCTCGTCAAAATACTAACATATGTGTAAGCGCCAATCTATTATTATTATTATTAATTAAATATAATTTTTTACCAAAGGTCCTATTTCGAACTTCAAAGGCCCATATCTCGATTTCGGAGCCTAACTTCCAAAAACGGAGAAATCACTGTTTTACCTATGACTCTATCTCTTAAAAAAATGGGTTTGGTCCAATACCCAGAAAAAAAGTTGATTTTGCCGTACAGTGTAATGAAATGTAACTATAATTTTCTTACGCCCCTTTTTTAATAATGCATGTATTGTAAATATGCTGCGCCGCGCTTTTGATCTGAGTGTGGTTGGGTGTGTTAATGCCAATGTTGATCCTTGCTTTTCGCCTACTGGTAGTGCACGTTTTGCAGTTGCTGCTTCCCTGGTAAATGCTAACTTCCTTTGCCCGTTTTGTTGTTCTTTTTTTGTTGCGATTTTCTTCTTGTGCTTCTGAATATCTTTTTCCTTTTTGTAGTTGTTTATGTATTTGCTTGTACAAGTTATAACTTAAGTTTTGTTTTTCAGTTCATTGTGTATACATTTAATGTTTCAGATTTGTTTACACTTTATAGTTATTTTATGTTTGCTTGTTTAACGCATTAAATGATATTGTTTGCAATCACTTTTGTTTTTGCACTAAATGTTTAATCTACCTTCCAAATGTTTTTGTAAGGATGTAAAGTTTTTTTTTTGGTTTCTTGTTGGTGGACTGTATTTTTTTTGTTATCCAAGCCGTTCGGCGAGGCTTTGGAGGACCATAGCAACGAGATGGCTTTCCACTGCGTTTGGTTTAAAAAGTGAAAACACTCGCGATTCGATTTAAAATGTTATAAATGGCTTTTATTTTAAATAAACTAAATTATATATGCAAACAAAATATATATACATATACACTTTCCGGTGATGTTATTCTGTGGTGGCCGTTTCCCCGTGTGTGCTCGGTTGTGCGGTTGACTTTGGAGTAAATTCTGTTTGATCACTATACCATGTTCTGACCGACAACGAAAACATTTTGAAAACGTGTTCACACCGGCTGTTAGTGTTTTCGTTGACATTTCTTACAACCTCTGATTACAGTTTTGCTACACAAAAACATAACCAAAATGCTTTTCCCTCATTTTCTTTTCATTAGCAACCTCTTACTTTCATTCTTATTTTACTTTTGCCAGCCAATTAACAATAAATCCGAAATAGCGTATTAAAGATGATAAAATATGACTTCCACTTCGATAAATAATCGAAAAAAACTAGTGACGACACCGATTGGAATGAGTGGAACGTGAGTTTTCAGGTAGTTTTCAGCTAAAACTGGTTTTCGTTTCACAGATTTTACATGGACGGAAACACAAGTTTTAAGTCGAAAACCAGTTTTAGCAACGAAAACATGTTTTCGATGTCGGTCAGAACATGGTATTACGAGAAAGTTGAACAGCAGTGAAGGCACTAGGGTGTTCCTTCATAACAATAGGTTGATTGTAAAAGCAGTAATACCATGTTCTGACCGACAACGAAAACACTTTGAAAACGAGTTTTGGGATTGTGGGCTGAAGGCTGTTCACACCGGCTGTTAGTGTTTTCGTTGACATTTCGTACATCTTTTGATTACAGTTTTGCTACACAAAAACAAAACCAAATACTTTTCCTTCATTTTCTTTTCATCTAAAACCTTTTACTTTCATTCTTTTTTTACTTTGGCCAGCCAATTAACAATAAATCCGAAATGGCGTATTAAGGATGATAAAATATGACTTCCACTTCGATAAATAATCGAAAAAACTAGTGAAGACACCGATTGGAATGAGTGGAGCGTGAGTTTTCAAGGGTTTTTTCAGCGAAAACTGGTTTTCGTTTGACAGATTTTACATGGACGAAAACACAAGCTTTAGGTCGAAAACCAGTTATAGTAACGAAAACATGTTTTCGATGTCGGTCAGAACAAGGTATAATATTAGAAAAAAAAGCACGTCAAAATCTTCGGGTAAGTGTGTTTACAAAAATGTTCAAAACCGTGTACAATTGTTTTCAATAAACACATATGTTCTTTTAGGGTATTATGTACATGCAACACGATGTTTATTCCAAAATACTAAACAGCATCGTACATGGCGATAACAAGACTACAAAAAGCCCCACGGATGGTCAGTGGAGTACGAAGTCATTTGCTTTTTGTATTGTATGGCATGTGGATTTTCAGGCATAAGCCGTTTCACTGCGCGAAACATTATTCCAAATACCTTAAATGAAATTGTTGCAATGCGTGGTTTAATAAGGTATGGCACTGCAGAAGATAATGAAAGGATGTCTGATAAAGTCTGCCAAAAAACAAAATCAATCGCATTTCGTAATTTTGTTGGAGCAATTGATGGCACACATATTCGCATAAAATGTTCTGTTAATAAACACGATGAATAAATTAATCATAAAAGGTTCTATTCTATCCAGGCGCAGGCTGTTGTGGACAGCGCTTATACATTTGCAGATGTTTTCATTGGCTACCCGGGATCTGTACACGATACTAGAGTGTTTGTGAATAGCCCTTTATATGCTAGGGGAGACTATCCTCCCAGGGGCCCATTCTTATTCGGTGATAAGGATACCCATGCCAAACGTTTCCAGTAGCAGTTATCTCCACCATTCAAAGAACCTCTGACATCAAATCAAGCCAATTTAATTTTGAAAAATATATGGAGAAACATATTTAATAGGGATTTGGAATTGTAAATTTAAAACTGTATTAAAACCGTATTTACAGCATTTATATTGCACAACATGATTTCGATCCATCTTCCCTGGCTACTGATAATGAAGCCTTTAATATAGAATCAGTCCAATCTGCGAGAAGTATAACCGACTGAGGATGTTTTCAGAATACGAAATGAAATATTCAATGAATTCCTTCACACTATTTAAGCATCAATAAAACAAGACATAATTACATTTACATAAAAATATGAAGTGGTATTCAATACCATAACAATAAAAAAGAATTTAGATATGTAGATGCATTTCGTTACTATGGCCACTAGTTTTATAAAATAGTAATATATCTTAAGCTCGAAAATCATCAAATTACTCATTTCACTGGTTTATCTTATATCTAGAGGTAGATGTGCAAAAAGTATACTTCTACCAAAAAAATATTTCCATACTCTAATTATAATCAAAAATATAAAATAAAACAAAATTCAGTTAAACATATCTTAAAGGTACGGACTAGTCAGAATCTGAGTCGGAGGTCAAAAGGTGCGCTGATGTATCGATGTGCGGATAGTCTTATCTTTTTTGGAAGCATATGCGTGGATGCATAAAAAAAAACTGCCAATCTTTCGCCTTTTCAGCAGTCGCCTCTGCACCTGTCCCATCGTCCGTGCTGTATTTGAAAAAGGATGTATATTTCTTCATCAAAGCATTCCATTGCGCTTTACAGGCTAGTGATGTGCTGAGTCAATACTTTTAAGTATTGATCGATATTCGGCACCGATTTAAAAAGTATCAAATACTCTCGATATTCGGTACCGAAACATTTAGGTTTCGAATAAAAGCGCACATAGGCCAAAAATATGGAAAAACGATTCAGGGGAGACTCACCTATCAAAACCCGATTTTAGGAGCCAATAGAGATTAAATACTGATTCAAATGAAAGATGTATATATGTACGTTCGAGGCCATAATGAAGAGAAACTCTTACTTGTTTGAAGCATTTTTGTTCCAGCTGAATCGGAAGATATCATTTTTGTAGGCCTGGGTGCAAATTATGCAACCAGTTAGCGACAATTTTTGAATCGGTATCGGTTTTGTTGACGTATGATATGAAATATTTTCACGTCAACAAGTGCGATATCGATCCGAATCTTGTCGCTAACTGGTTACAGAACATCTCCCCTGAAAGGCTTCTTCATCCGTCAAACAATTTTTCTTGAACCTTGGATCGACTAAGGTTAAACTGATGAAATAATATTTCTCTGTTGCGATAATTTCAAGTGTTTTATACTTCCGACCGACATCGAAAACATGTTTTCGTAGCTATAACTGGTTTTCGACCTTTTTGTTTTCGTCTGTGTAAAATCTGTCAAACGAAAACCAGTTTTCGCTGAAAACTACTTGAAAACTCACGTTCCACTTGTATTAAAGATGATCAAATATAAGGTGACCAGAATTTTTTAGCATTCCAGGAGAACAAATACTCCACATTGAAAATTTGTTTTATATTTATTTTAACACATAAATAAAGTATAAGTTAACATGGTTAAAAAAGCAAAAATAATTCCATGCACTGCGTACATATTGCCGTTGATTATTGGCAATTGTTTTTTGTTGACAGTGTTGCTCATTTTCTTGCAAAAAAAAATAACTAACGTACTTTGTATAGAAGAGAATGAGTGGCGCCGTAAAAGAAAAATGCCAAAAATCAACATTATTTTGCAGCCATATGAAACTCGCACTTTATTATACTAAAATTGCATGGGCTATAAAACCGCATACCCAAAACCCCAATTCTTAAAGGAGTGAAAAATTTGGTAAAAATTCGCTGAATTTTTATAATTTTTCACAAAGTTTGAAATGTGAATTTTTATGGTGTTTTTTATTGAATGAACAGTATTTTTATAAGAAAGTAATTGAAATTAAATAATGGGAGTCTTCATCTAAAGTGATAAAGGGATAAACTGCTAAACTTATCAGTTTATCCGCATGCTTTCGTGAATTCACCTTCGCAAATAATTGCATAAAATTGTTTATTACTTAACTTATATGGCTAGTTACGTTTTATTCTTACCTCGTCCATTGTGTTCATTTGTGTTTATGTGTTCGTAGCAAAAGCGACCACCTGGGAACCTGTAAGGGTTGAATTTTTCTAAAATTTATAAATTTATCCACCAAAGTCGTTTGATAAAGTGATACACTTTAGTTAAACAGATTTCCATACAAAGTTTGACAGTTCATTTATCAAACTGATAAATTTATCATTTTATCAACAGTTTATCACTTTTGATGAAGACCCCTAATATAAAAATAAAAAGTCAAAATTAGTTACTATGTGGCGCTCTTATAATTATGCAACGCAGTGTAGTAATGTCATTACTAATGGGCAAAAAAAAAATTAAAACTGCATGGGCTACAAAACTGCATACGCAAAACTTTTCCAAAAATTAAAAGTAAGGTGTAAAATGATGAAAATTCGCTGAATTTTTATAATATATATTTATAAGAAAATAAATATTTATAAGAAAATAATTAATATTAAATAGTATAAAAATATAAATAAAAATTTGTTAATATGTGGCGGTCTTATAATTATGCAACGCAGTGTAGTAATGTCTTTACTAATGGGTAAAGAAAAATAGCGACCCTGGTTATGCATCTCCACAGGCAACCGCTTTATCTCGATCATGTTATGAGACAATAGCTCTAATCCAATACTTTTCGTGAAACATCCTGTAAAACTGTCAAACAGCAAAATTACTCTCTGAAGTGAGAGTAAAAAGTGAGTACCAACAAAAAGTACGAGAACAAAAAAACCATTTTTCCTGTAAAAACGTCAACCAGTGATTGCTTGACATTTTTGATGATTTTACCAGAAGGAAAAGTTCGGGTAAAATCTTGCAACTTCATTCTCTACAGAACTCTCCAAAAGTCGCTCTCATTTACAGGATTTTGGAGTACGGGAACATTTTTCCTGCAACTTCCTGCAAGTTCGTGTAAAATCCTGTAAGTTCATGAAGTACTGGATCAGAGAAAATATATGTATTGTCAATGGAGACAGCATATTGGTCATGGAAAGCAATAATTATCAGAACTGTTATCTTTATAAATATTGCCAGCCATGAACTGTCAGTTAATTTGACAACCAGATTTTCATTTGCGCGAAAACTTAGCGGCATTTGATTTTTTAGTATGGCTGAACAATTTAGCTAATTTCTGTTGGATTACACAGGCCTGCAAATCAAATTTTTCCGCTTTCCAATAATTATGTTTTTTCAATATCTAGGTATGTTAATTTAAAATACATATTTGGTTCTTTTCTTACATGCTAGAACTTTTAGCAATTTGCATGAAAATCCAAAATTTAATTAATGTAGAATAGAATTTTTACTTAAAACCATTAGTATCAGTAATAATACTCATAGAGAGTTTACGAAGTTAACGCTAGCAATGTACCGTAATGCTAATAAAAATTATAAAAAAAAATTCTCGGAAAATTTTCGTGATGAAATTTTTTATTATTTTTTTACGTTCTCAAATCGCTAATTAGTTTTTTAAGGAATCGATTACTTTTTCTATTCCTTGAAGTAATTTCAAATGGAATTTTTTTTCTTTAATTCCATTACAAGGAATTTCCTATTGTAATTGGAATAAATTACGTGCTAGTAATGTAATTTCTTTTATTTCAATTCCTTTGAAAAGAATTGAAAATGTATTTTTTTTCCAATTCCTTTGAAAGGAATTGAAAATGTAATTGATTTTTTTCCAATTCCATTTCTTAAAGTAATCGAAAAATTATAAAAAAAATTTTTTACTTTTGAATTACAATAGCTTTGTTAAATTTCTTGGTTGCTAACTGCCTTGAATAAACAACTTATACCTAAGTAGTATTACTAATTGGACTTTAAGAAAACTGAATAGCTTAAACTGTAGCTGTTCAGTTTATAGGGTAACGGTTAAATTTTCCAGATCCTACCGCGAACGCGCTTCGCCGCAGATGAGACCTATAAATGTTGCTGCCTTGGGCATTGCTGTTCTCTTGGACTAATCCTTGCGTATCTATAAAAATGCACTGAGTTAATTGTGTATATTATGGTACCCTTAATTCTATCCAAAATGGCGTGCCTTCTGGGGCCTTTGAAGTACTCTTACTGGTATCCTGCGTTACTAATGAGGATAGAGACCGCTTGAATTACGAGCCCTGTGGAACTGGGGATCCTACCTCCTAAGAGTTTTATAAACAAATTTCATTGCTATGGCTAAATTTTGATGATAACACTGTAACGACGCTAAAATTACACGAAAAACGTCGAGAGACGTAAAATTAATTTTAAGTAGTATGTTACGGATCTGTATACCGTTTTTTTTTAATAAGGTCATTTAGTCAAGCTATTTTCATTTTAAGTTTTCATTGCGAATGAAAAAAATTCAAACTTTAACATGGTCATACGGTCATGTACGATATGGCGTATGGGTAACATTATTTCCTGCTAGTTAGTCTGTTCCAATAGCAGTCCGGTTTACAGGATTTAGTCAGAACTTACAGGAAGTCGTTCCTATTGACAAAAAACCTGTAAGTGGGAACACATTTGAGAGAGTAACTGAGCAACTGTTCCTAGTCAGAAGTTACAGGATTTAGTCCGGAGTTGTTTTTCCTGTAAGTTCATGAAAAGTGTCAAACGATCAGCTGATTTACATGTGCAAACAAAAACAGAAAGCGGTGAAAGCAAAGAACCTTATATTTGTTAAAAAATGGAAGTAAACAACGAAATATTTGAATATGTATAGATTTTAATAATTATTTAGTGATATTTCAGCCAAATCAGTGTAGTACCAATGACATGTAAACAAACCGTCTGACGTTTTTACAGGAAATAGTGCTTTTTGCGTTCCTATGCACTTCTGCATCTGTTCTCCTTTTACTCTCATTTGAGAGCGTAAAATTGTAGTTTGACAGTTCCACAGGTTTTAGTCCGAAGTTCAAAGGAACAGACTAAGTATTTCATACAAAAAATTATTGCACTTTCACTTAACCCTTGCAAACTTGTTTATTTATCCATCGATTTCCATCGGTAGTAGTGTTTTAAGCCGGAAAACAAGCAGATAATGACTAGTATATACTAATATATATTTTGAAAGGCGTTTTTTTCTGTTCGTAAAGCGCGAGAAAGGCCGTACCGATTTGTTTGAGATTTCGGAATCTACTGCAAAAAAGTTTCGATATAGAAAGGGGGCGTGGCACCTCCCATACAAACCGAATTTTTCAAACTGCATATATTTGTGGTAGAGGACTAGAACTGGGTATGGTGATATATACATATATAAGACCAATTCCATACTCATGGAGAAAAATTTGCATGGTTGGAGAATGGCGTGTGGCACCTCCCATATAAACCGAACTTTTCATATTGCATATTTCTGGAAGTGTTCATGGTAGACTGTAAGCCTTTTTAAAACTCTTTAGTTTGACANTCCCCCTCAAATATATTTCTTTTTCTTCTTCTTTTTTGGCGCTGTAACCGCCTAAGCGATTTTGGCCGAGTTCAGCAAAGCACGCCAGTCGTTTCTCCTCTGTGCCAACTGACGCCAATTGGA
>NW_016157615.1:240086-240711 GCF_001687245.7 Rhagoletis zephyria | reverse complement strand
ATGTATGTTTGCATATAGATGTATGTATGAGAATACGTATGTACCCTGTGGGGAAAATCTCTAGTTTTGAATTGGTGCGCATCTAGTACATTTAGAACCACTACTAGTTCGCGATAAATCTCTTTTGCATGCAAGCAACTGGCGAATTTAACACGGTGATGTCATAGGAATTGGAAATTGTCCCCCGCTGCATAACCTTTTCTATAGTTCAGAACCAGTCCTAAATTCGACATATGGGATCTAGTTCGCTTTGCACCCCATTTTCTATAGTTTCGAACCAGTTGTAAACGAAAAAAGTAACAAGATGTTTTCTTTTTGGGTTACCATGGTAGCAATTTTTAATTATTTGCAAAGAAATGTATTTTCAATCTGAAATCAAATTTGTTTGAATGAATGTAAATTAAATTTTGCATTTGAAAACACGTTTACATACCTTTGGCTGTAGCTGAATTTGCAGAGGTGCTGACTGTTATTGGTTATATTCCAGAAGGTCCCAAAATGTTAAGATGTTAACACAAATTTTAGTTTTGTATTACCAAACTATGAAAAAGTACCTGCGACGTGCAGACTGAAAGCGTATTTGAACGAAAAACCCGCCAAGCAAAAATCTATTTAAAGTAAACAA
>NW_016157615.1:237176-240061 GCF_001687245.7 Rhagoletis zephyria | reverse complement strand
CCCCGCTGCATAACCTTTTCTATAGTTCAGAACCAGTCCTAAATTCGACATATGGGATCTAGTTCGCTTTGCACCCCATTTTCTATAGTTTCGAACCAGTTGTAAACGAAAAAAGTAACAAGATGTTTTCTTTTTGGGTTACCATGGTAGCAATTTTTAATTATTTGCAAAGAAATGTATTTTCAATCTGAAATCAAATTTGTTTGAATGAATGTAAATTAAATTTTGCATTTGAAAACACGTTTACATACCTTTGGCTGTAGCTGAATTTGCAGAGGTGCTGACTGTTATTGGTTATATTCCAGAAGGTCCCAAAATGTTAAGATGTTAACACAAATTTTAGTTTTGTATTACCAAACTATGAAAAAGTACCTGCGACGTGCAGACTGAAAGCGTATTTGAACGAAAAACCCGCCAAGCAAAAATCTATTTAAAGTAAACAAGCCCCCCGCTGCATCCATTTCTCAGTAGTTTCGAACTAGTTCGAAATTCGCCAGATGAGATCTAGTTCGTTCTGCATCCCCTTTTCTATAGTTTTGAACCAGTTCTAAATTCGTCATTTTAGATATAGATTTCTAAAATCTAGTTACTATCGGACTGGTTCGTTTTTGCCGATATAGATATAGTACGGAACTACAAATTTGGTTCACCAGTTCGGGGTTTCCCTACAGGGTACATATGCATACCAATACACGTTACCAATTTTCGACATATAACCACCTTGTATCGGATTTCTTGGATTTCTATCAGCGGAACACCCTGTGATCGGTTCCGGTTCCGGACTCAGATTTGTCACCAGCGACATCTTGCGGCCTTTATCTGGGCTCTGAACTTGGATTACGATCGGCGACATCTTTTCGCGGAGCAGCAGCAAACCATATAGCGGTTCTGCACCGGAGCAGCAGCAAACCTTATGCCTGCTAGCAGCGCTGCTGCACCGGTTCCAGAACCGGCATAACTATACTACTTATTTAGCATGTCATTGGTCAGTAACAAGAGCAACTTAAATTTAAATCTATTAAATACATTCTAGCGCGTCTCAGTCCTGTGGAGAAGAAAATATCAAAAAGTTAAAAATCCCAAAATAGTCATAATTTTATGATGGTTCCTTAATATATTTTAACTACATTGCATTTGAGTATGGAGAAGCAACTATCTGGAAGTATTTTACATAAAAAATTTACTAAGTATAGCCTGGTTTGTAGATGCAGTTAAAGAAAATACATGAAAAGGCGCGCTTTTTTTTTAATTAAAAAAAATTTAAATATTTCAAAAACGGTTACACTTTTACCTGACAATTTTTTGTTTATCAGAGAGCTTTAGTTACATAAAAACTTGGAAACGATTACTCTGTGTTCATTTTTCTCTTTGTTTTGATTCTCAGCATTTGTATTTGTACACGCAAAATTGTAAACATTTAAAATGTTTGGTGTAAAAATATATAAAAAATTACAATTAAAAAGTAGTAAAGAAGTACAAGTTCGGGCGAAACCGAATTTTATATACCCGTCGCAGGTATCAACTTTCGTCGTTCCAATTTTCTTTAAACTACCTAAAACTCTATAACAGTCTTATTTAGTGTTAAGAGATTATTGAAAGTAGAGAATCCAATCCCGCAAGCTTGCGGGATCGAGATGCGGGACTGAAAAAATATCATATTCTTTCCTCTGAAGAGTTATAAATATTCAAAATTTATATGTAAAAAAGACGAGTGATTGACTGTCAACCTGTGCGGACGTGTTTTTTAATCGCTCCGCCGAGAAATTATTAATAATTCCCGTAAAGCAAAGAAAAAAACAAAACCAACGCGAAAAGACAATACTAGGCATAAATAAGCTTTCTGCTTATTTGCCTATATTTATAAATTACTTTTTCTGAATTTTCGCAATGCCGCAAGAATTTCAACTAAATGTGCCAACATACAATAAAATAAAAGCAGCTCCGGCCCCGTCGCGCTTACCGAATAGTGAAACAAGCACCAAGTGCGGTGAAATAAACCTTGCCATCACAGAAGGTGACCAAAAGCATTCAGCTGATCGACGAAATGCTAACTTTTCATTCGTTTCCCCCACAAACAATGCTGATCGCGATAAATCATTCTCTCCCTCCCCCCGAACCTCGCGCATTACATCTTGCACAGTCGCCAATGTCTCTGGTAGATCAAGTTGGTCTCACGCAACAACAAAGCACTAGCTTAGCAACAAGCACAGTAACAACGGTGAGCGCAGCTCTCACAACAAATACTGCAACCACGACTTCAGCAATGACAGCGGTTTCACAACACAGTACACCCACACCTGCACAAACGGAAATTTCCGCACCAGCCCAAGCCAAGCAACGCAGCTCAGCACAAGCAACAACCCGTACTTTGACTCAAACGGGTATTGATAGGTACATACAAGTCAAACGAAAATTAAGCCCACAGCGGAAAAAAATTGCAAGTCCGTCAAAAATTCCAAAAACGAAAACCACTGACATTAACCCTCTACTGGGAAATGAGTTCGCGATTCTGGACAATGAATGTGACAAAGAGCCGAATGAAGTTTCCAAGGTGACAGGTAATAAGATCAACGGAAATAAGGTCAATTGACTTTATTTCCCACCCTGGTGCGAAATAAAGTCAATTGACATTATTACCTTTTTAAAAACGAAATAAAATCAATTGACGTTATTTCTCTTTCAAACATTAAATTTGCTTAGCTTCGCGGCGGCCCGCGTTAGCGCGCCACACCGCGCGCGTCGCGCTCGCGCCCCGCGTACCTAGCGCGACCGGCGCGCACACCACGTCACGCTGCGCCGCGGCCCCCCCGGCCCCCCCTTCCCCATCTCACGACGTGCTGTAACGCAGGTAGATTTATTTTTTGTATACGTTGAAATAAAATTTT
>NW_016157615.1:219008-234206 GCF_001687245.7 Rhagoletis zephyria | reverse complement strand
GACTTATAGAGTGTGATCTTTGTACGACGAGAGAGGACTTTACTTCTCAATTGCCTACTCAGCCCAAAGTAGCACTTGTTGGCAAGAGTGATTCTCCGTTGGATTTCAAGGCTGACATTATTATTGGTGTTAATGCTGGTTCCCAAATAAACGAAGTCGTCTACTTTTTCAAACTTGTAACTGTCAACAGTGACGTGGGTGCCAAGACGCGTATGCTCTGACTGTTTGTGTGCTGACAGACCCATTCGCTTTGCTTCTCTATCCAATCCCGAGAAGGCAGAACAGACGATATAAAGGAGATACCAGACCTTATAGATTTCGCAAGATTACAAGAAACATAACAGCAGAAACTCTAGCTGAACTATCATCCGATCACTCCCCTATATTAATAAAACTATATGAACAACCCCAAAACATCGATATTGAGCCTCGTCCAACTTCAAATAACACCAGCTGGCTTAAATATAAAAAGTACATCAGTAGTCACCTTAAATTAAACGCTGCACTTAACTGCGAGGGTCATATAAATATACTCCCTTGTTGAAAATTATTAAAGAAACACTTACTTCAGTCGCTGGCCTGGCAAAATCAAAAATCAAGTCCAAGTACCACCTACGCCTACATAAGTTACTAATACCGAAATAGAAAAACTTGTGGCAGAAAAGTGGCGCCTAAGAAGACAGTGGCAGAGCCATCGCTCACCAACCTCACAGCTACTGTATAAAGCTGTCAGTAGAAAACTGAACAAGCACTCAAAAGTGCAGAGGATCGCAACTTGCAAAGGCACATTAAGAAGCTTTCCCCGAATTCTACTGAAAGATACCCTCTATGGAGTAATGAAAATTACCTCCCACCAGTGGCTACGAAAATGCCAATTAGGAACCAAAGTGGTACCTGGGCTCGTAGTGGGCAGGAGAGAGTCGAGTGTTTTTCACACCATTTAAAGAATGTGTTTCAGCCAAAGTGCCCAACGAACAACTTCAGGCTGCCACGGCTAACCAAAAATACAAATGAGCTATACACACCGAGCAAGACGAACTCTTTAGAAGTAAAAGCTATAGTAAAGCAGGTTATACCAAAGAAATCGCCGGGTGCTGATTTTATAACTCCAAAAATGCTAATAGAGCTACCGAATGTTGCGCTAGCAATTCTTTCTGACCTTTTCAACGCTATCCTCAAATTCGGTTACTTTCCAAAATCATGGAAAAGGTCGAAGAAAATCATGGTAGCCAAACCTGGAAAAGACGCTACACAGCCGTCCTCATACAGACCAATAAGCTTACTGCCCTGTCTTTCCAAAGTATTCGAAAAAGTACTCCTATCAAAGATATCTCCCTTTCTACATGAACGCAATTTAATACCAGCACACCAATTTGGCTTCCAGGATCATCATGGTACAACTGAACAAGTTAATCGAATTACAAATGAAACCAGAAGGGCATTTGAGCTCAGAGAGTACTGCTCTGCAATTTTTCTCGATGTGGCACAAGCATTCGACAAAGTGTGGCACGACGGTCTTATATATAAAATTAAAAAATTTTTACCGCCGAAATTCCACAAAACATTTGAATCATACATAACTAACAGAAAATTCGCTGTAAACGTATCTAATTTCACTTCAGAAGACATGTCGATAACGGCTGGCGTTCCTCGAGGTAGTATACTCGGGCCTATGCTGTATATCATCTACACTTCAGATATTCCAACTAGCAAGGATATACTAATATCCACCTTCGCTGATGATACCGCCTTAGTAAGTCGTAATAAATGTCCCAACAGAGCTTCAAGAGTACTAGAGGAATATTTACTACGCATAGAAGAATTGCTGGCAAACTGGCGCATAAAAGTCAACGAACAGGAGTGTAAACATACAACATTTTCACTCAGACCGCAAGTATGCCCCTCAATCAAATTAAATAATGTCCATATTCCACAAGCCAATGAGGTGACATATCAACGAATACACTTGGATAGGAGACTAACTTGGCGCAAACACATATCAACAAAGATTACACAAATGAAGCTAAAGTCAGCTAGCGTGAACTGGCTTATAAACAGTAAGTCAAAACTGAAACTAGATTATAAAGTACTCGCATATAATACAGTCATTAAGCCTATATGGATGTATGGTATTCAACTGTGGGGTACGACCTGTGCAACCAACATTGACAGGATCCAAAGATTCAAATCTAAAACGCTAAGGGCCTTAACGGGAGCACCGTGGTATGTCCGCAATGAAAATATATGTACATAGGGACCTTGGTATACCGATGGTTAAATCTGTATTCGACAGCAGCAGAGAAGAATATAAAATAAAACTGCGTAACCACCCAAATCCACTGGCAAGTGCCCTGTGCAACACAACAAATATAACACGCCTGCGAAGAAGGGATCTACCAGCCTTTCGTTGAGCGACATTAAACCAACAGGGCTCAACCCCAGGGTTTGAGCTGTATTATTTTAAATTAGACGTAAGATTTTTAAACTTGTTAGGCTTAATAGATGTAAAATAAACAGATCCAACAAATAAATGCACGTATATTTAAAAAAAAATGTCCGCTGGCACAGTTATTTATCGATAGAAACGGACTGTTCTACACTTTTATAATTTGTTTATAAATCGGTAAGTGGACAAAGTTTAAGCTAGCTATCAAGGCGAACGTTTTCAAATTTTAATAAAAAAATCGATCGACCAGACCAGGTGTCTAATTGTTTTTGGGCTCGCGGAATACGAATCTGTCCGTTTTGCTCCATCACGTCAGGATATGCGTCTAACCTCAGAACACATTACAAAAGTTTCCCCGTCGTAGCCAGTGCTGTCGTTTGTTTGTTTGAAGGGCCGAAAAATGCTTCCATGCAGTAGGGCTTATCCATTTATAATTATAATTAACGCGAATGCATACATTTGTATTACTTAGCAGTACAAATGAATCTCAATATACATTTTAAGCATATTATTTTAAGTATAGTATACACATATTTCATATAAACCTTAAGCAAATACGATGAATGAATTTTATAAATTAAAAACGCAACTTTCAATGAACTCCCCCAAAAGATTTTCTGGTTGCCGTTCCTGTCCGTAGCATATGTATAACACGGAAAATATTGTTTTGAGTTCTATCTTCAGTTAAAATTTCTGCGTTGTCATCACTTGCTTCACTATATCCGAACTGTGGATTTCATTTACAAAGACGGGCGAAATAGTGACGTAAAAATATGCAAAATTATAGCCACTCTCAGACTTCTAAATTTGAACGTATACTCGGTACAAGCAGGTGGGATGCATGGCGTAGTAAACAGTTGAAGTAATAAAACAGCTTTCTCGCTTTATTTTCTGACATTCGGCTGCCTTATAGTCACATTTTATAGGCAAATATTTCAAATAAGGCAGTGTCAAACTCTTTCTTCTCTCTCTAATATTACTTCACCTGGTATAATTCCACCATCGCACAGTGGTTGCTGCCATAGGCCAAAATTAAAAAAATGTACATATGTTAAAATTTTTACACCAAAATAAGCTTTGCAATCAGTTTTTTGTCCAAACTTCATGTTGTCATATATTTTTTGTTTTCATTCTAACGGTTGTTTCTCAAAAAAACAACAAAAGTGTCATCAATTGTTCATTGAATTGGAATTAACGTAATTAAAATATTGTGAAAAGCCGAGTGAGTTAAAATTATATGCAATGGATGTTGTACATAAAGGTATTGACTTTATTTCTGCAATTAAACTTTTAGATAGTTCGTGTTGTGTTCTATGCAAATCGTTGTTTTAGAAAAGTAGGATTTGTGTGTTTCTTGGTTCATTTTTCAAGTATTTAGGCAATGTTGTTAGTGAGTTGTATGTTTATAAAAAAAAAATAAGCATTAAACAAACAAACAAAAAAACAAAAATAGCCGAAACTGGTCGCAGTGTCGTGTCCCTATTATTTTTCACATGACTGTATGGTGGCGTGTCCAACCCCGCCCACTTTTACATATTACAGTTTTTACTCTTAACAGACCTTAAATGCAACCACTGTGCATCGGTGGGGTGCATGCAATAACACCATTCGTAATAATTCCCATTACTTGCACGTTAAAAAGCTTTTTCAGAAGTGAGCTAGTGTCATTTTATTATTCTTTTTTCTAAACGGATATAATGTCACCAGTTCATAATTGCGAAAGGAAGGGAGGAGGGCGGGGGACGCGAGGGCGAGGGCAATTGTTAAGTTTAAAAGTTGGTCTTATTGCTCAACGAGAAATGAAATAAAGCAAATTAGTGTTATTTCACATTCAATTGGGAAACAACACAAATTTGCGTTATTGCCGTTTGTGCGCTTAAGTTTTATTTTGTGAAAGAAAATTAAAACTCACAAAACAACTTTTATTTTTTGAGTGAATTTTCATTTCCTGAACAAAAAAATAAAACTCATCACATAACAATTATTTTGTGACCGACAAATAAACCTCAACAGATATTAATTACTTTGTGAATGTAAAATAAAAATTATTAAATAAAGGTTTATAGCTTATCCGCGTAGATCTTTTAACAAGATCAATTTAATATAACACATCATATATTTTGGACGCTGATTATTTAGATTAAATTTTGAATCAAGAAGAGTTATTTTCAGTCCCTGAATATAACATAAACATTTTTTTATCAAGAATAACACGGTGCTACAAAAAAATCACGAAATACACCCGAAACAATATTTAGCGTAAGTTGTAGGTAGGGTCGAGTACAACATCAAAATAGGTTTCTTATATATCCTGAACCCTCCATTTTTAGCTATTTTCAACTATTGGGTTCGCCATTTTCAAGAATTTCTGTTGAAAATAAGCTCAAGCTGTGGCTGGCTCAAAAAATTACGTGACAAAAACGTGCCGAAAACTCACCTCTGCGGTTTTGTGGAAATTAATTTTACGCAGCTTCGCTTACACCGCTATGTATAGCACGTTCGCGGTCGTGATCTACGCGTCGTAAAAAATATATATGTATATACGTAAATATAAAAATATATATATATATATTTCAAAAGGTTTCATAAAATAATCGCGATGTAAGACGAACAATACAACACAAGAATCTTGAAAATCGGCCCAGCCATTCTCGGGTTTTCGCGGGACTAACGCAGCAAGAACTTTTTATATCTATTTATGCATGTACATACATATGTAAGAGATAAGATAGTTGTTGTCGTACTTACTCCCAGAATTCTTTCACTGGATCTGTTAGATCTGAGGCGGAAACATTCGCTGCGGCAAGTTTGCAAATTTTTTTCATCGTTCCGTTAATAGATTTCTCCCAGCAATGTAAATTATTTCGTTCATAGGGATTGACACAGTTCACGGTATTCCAGAAGTTATTGCAAGAACGCCAAGGCACATCTAAAAATCGACTTATTTATTCTTAAGTTCTTTTATATGTTTATTTAGATATTAAATATGATATTTTCCACAGCCTAGTCACACTGTAGTAACGTAAAAACTAAAAGAAAATGTATATATGATGCCATTAAGTAGTGCTCATAAACTGCAGTCTTAGTTTTGTTCCATTACGTCATTTTTTCGAGATATTAGCTTACTAAGTTTTTGATGTTTATTTAGTAAGAAGGTACATCTTTGTCCTATTTACAAGGACTTTCCAGGGCCAAATTATTGCATACAAAATTTCCTAAAGAAATTAACCGCGGTCTCGTGTCTGGATCCCTGCCGAACCCTCTATACAAGAGGAAATCGCGGAAATCCTTCGATACTGCAACCCCACCTTATCGTCGCAGGATCAGCGCTGATCCTGCTATGGTCTCGAGAAAGTGGTCCTCAGAGTCCTCCCGACCGGAGCCAGGGCTGATGATCAGAACCGAAAATTTTAAGCTTTTGCTTTGTTTAGCTAAGGGAGAGCGGGAGACCAGGTTTAGATGTTGTGGTCGAGTTAGAGTAGTAGAGGAGGTAGGGATTACCTTTGCGAGTGGTTATGCATCGAGCTCAATGAACCCGTATGGTGTATAGGTTGCACATCCAGCCAACCACGCACTCCATATGCCTGCTGTGCGAGAGAGAGAGAGAGAGAGAGAGCGAGTGAGATATGCGGGCAGGCTGATGAAGCAGTAGCGCAAGATGTGACCCATTTACCGTGTATCCATTGGAGGAGTCTGCCGTAGGCTGCTGTGCAATGAGCTGGGATTTATTCAGGGATGCATTCATGCAGAGCCCCAGTGTGGCTTGTAAGCCGTAGCTTACTACCATACCAAAAATTACTCCGGGAGTGGAGTGGCAGCGATACCTAAAGCACCGTGTGATAGCCAAGCTGGTTTAGCGTTGACCATAGCTGAAAATGCCAGGGACTTATCAGTTCACTAAGTTCATCGAAGAGATATTTGAGAATTGCATAAAAAACGCATACCCAATTAAGAACGAGCGAATTACTTTTAAACACAAGTGCCTGTGTTTGTTCGCTGCACTTGATTTTGGGCGGGAGTGCAATACAAGTTCGTGTGTGTGTTCTCTACACTTGGTTTATGAGGGAAATGCATAAGTCGCTTAAACATGCTTGAAATTACTTATTTTGCTTCTTCAGGGTTTCCAAGCTTAATTTTAGCGACCATGCATATTTTGCTTATTTTAATTTATAAAGCTAAGTACGGATCCCTTAAGAAAATAGTAGTGTTTCTGAGATTTTGACATCTGATGTTTCATAGCCTTCTTCACGAAATAATGGAACGGGCATATACTTATGATGAAAACATGGATTGCCTTGTGCTCTTTGTTCCCAAAAAAACTTTAGAAAACCGTAGTAGAAAGCGCCGAAAATTTCTTAAGATATCCGTACGGCTTAGTCAAATTTTGCTTAATAGGTACATTTCTCTTGACCATTTCTTGAGCATTTTCTTGAGCAGTTCTTGAGATCTGTGTACCACGCTTAACACTTCAAAAGAGGTTGCTACTGTTAACGATTTACATGGATGCAGTGGAAATATCTACCCTCCTAAATCGATCTTTATTATTTGAGAATATCAAGCAACTCTTGATTGTGCGTTTTAATTTTTCGACAATAATAATTTTTCGATAACTAATGCAATAAACTGAATAAAAAAACAAAACACAAAACTGTTTTTGAGTTTTTTTGTTGTTTACGAGCATATTTGCAGGCAATGTTTTAAATGGTTTCTAAGCGCTTGCAATAGATGTTTTCTTGCTGCCGATGACCACACAACCTCCGGAGGCGTCGGAGGATTGTAGAGGCACAATCGGATGCTGAAAGCACTAGGGGAAGGTCCTCGGCTGGAAAATCCGACTTCAGTCTAGGATGGCTTTACGATAAGTACTAGGATGAGGGCGCACAGCTAGCGCTCATTGAGAGACTCCTGGAAGATGAGGGTCCTACAGATCAATCTATAGCATTCTAAGGCAGAACTAAAGGTTTAAATTTTATCCAATTTCAGCAATGGATATACTGTGACAACCAGGCTGGAAGGTGATGCTGGAGAACTCTGGCGTACATGCCGCATAACGATGCGGTGGAACCACCTCCGGTGCTACTGAGGAACGCTCTAGCCGAAGTCAGGCGCAGGAGGGCTCGTGCCATTATAGGATCCGACGAAAAATCTCGGCACAACATGTGGGAAATTCGGACGCAATCTCTCGAGCTGGGGGAGTGCCCCTACGTTCGTAACTGCAACCAGGAAGGAGGTTCTTGATCGCACCGTGGCTTCCTCTAATTTGGTAACTCGGATCTTGGATTGGAGGGTCTTCAGTGACCACTCTTTTTCCGATCACAGGTACATTGAATTTATACCGCACGAAGCGCGCACTCCTAGCACACCCAGGAATCTGAGCGCTACGAATTGGGAGCTACATTGTAGACATCTTCCCTTGGCTCTTCTCGATTCCCGGAATCATCGCTGTTATCAGAATCTGAGTCACACATGATGTCCACGTGTGTTTTCAATGCTGGATTTACTGCGTCATCTTGAAATTCTTCATGATCACGATCCTCAAACACGTGCTTACTCCACCAACAAATTTCTGGGTGTTGTACTGTTTTTTCAATTAGAATAAGTTAAAATATTTTTGTGTTACAAGCATTTACTACCAGAGCCATATTATGGTAGCGCTCGCCGTGCTCATCTGACTCAGTGGATACTGCTTGCTGAAATGAGCCAGATGATGATGTAAGTAGTGAATTTTTAAGGACATGTACTTTTTGGTACATATTTACCAGGGCAATAGCAAAAGCTGTTAATATCTGACTTGAACGCTTCCATTTTACTTTTTAAATAAAGTTATGTTCTATTTAAAGATTATAAAAAAAATTTTCGAACATAAATTCCCAAAAATCAACGGTAAGTTCTAGCATTTACAGCCGAAGCTGTTTCATTTGACACCTCATTTTCGAAAATCGAACGAATGATGCAGATTTGATGACTTTGACAATAAATCCTTTTGGGTGTTATATATATTGGTTTTTTTTTGGGTTTAACTTATTTCTTTTTCGCTCTGTAACTATTTAATGAACAAACAAAAAAAGTGGTGCACGAGGATCCGTGGCATAGCGCGGGGGGGGCGGGGGGGTGATGTGGGTTTGGGGGGATAGATCCCCTCCTCGTCATTGAACTACAATTATTTACTTTTGAATTAATAACACAATACTATTTTATCCTTCTGATTTAAAACTTTTTTTATTTCAGACGGATGACAAATTATCTTTTAATGAATATATGAGTAGTCCACTTGCAAACAGCGTTATGTGATTTTATAAAAGTAAACCATAAATTAAAAAAAAAACGTCTACGACAACAAGTAACATCCGAACTGTATCTTTTTTTATTACCTGAATATTTGGATAAATAAGAGCCTAATACCATTAAAAAAAATAAAATTGCAGCATGGTAGATTTGCAAATTTTATATTTAAAAATTTAATATTGCAAGTTTTGAAACAGTAACTTTTACATAGCTAGCTTTTTTTAGCTTTTCGCGTTCTCTCCTCTAGGAAGATTGGTTTGCTTCTTTTTTGCGACCTCTTCCACTAGGCACCGAAACTACCACGTTTTCTTGCAGTTTTCTAAGTTCATACGAAGAGGAGACATTTGAAAGTGTATAAGTAAGTATTATAGCGACTTTTGCAAGAGTAATTAACATTTCATGCTATTTTTTTCAGAATATAGAAAAAATTTTTACTCTGCTGTTAGTGGACATCAAACCCACCAAAAACTAAAAATCTAAAAAAAATTTACATAGCGCACTTTGCAAGTGGACTACCCAATTGTTGAATATGCTATCTTATTTGTCCCTTCTTTTTATACAATTAAGGAGCGGCTGAATGGTTTAACGATGTTAGCGCTACATAATGATGTGCCGATTACAACACAAGAAGTAATTGAAAAAATGTGTGTTAAGCAACGAAGATTAAAAATCGCTTTATAAGTAATAAGATTTTGTAGACTTGTACATAAATAAATGTAAATAGATACGCGTAAATATATAAATATGCAAATATGTTCAATGTGTAAAAACTGAAGCGTATACTAACGAAACTTCTACAAAACAAAACTGGACTACACACTAATTAATTAAAATGGTGTAGTAATTTAATTTTTTAAATTTAAATAAAGCATGAATTCCCCAGGGAATAACCGAGTAGACAAAAAATATACACTGAAGAGCAAAACTGGAACAACAGAACGGAAAGTTAAGTTTGTGGTAATGTACTTCTTCAGTTTATTTACTTTATGGTAATTCAAACTTGCATTTCGCCTTACCGATGTTTAACTAAACGTTTGACCATAAACATTTTAAGATTTGCACATGGAAACTCAGAAAAAAATGACCAAATAAAAATGAACTGGATTGTTCCAGTTTTGCACCCTCTTAGTATTTGCTGAATTTTATAATTGAAAGAGGAGTTCTGGCTCATTTCTAGAAATTTTGTAATCAAGGCGCGTGGGATTTTCGCTGTGAGTGCTTTAAGTGCACAACCCAAGCAAAAAGAATTTAAAGTTTTGCAAAACGGTCAGAAAGGCTACGCTATAAAGAAATAAATCATATCGGCCAAATGTCCGTTTTATGGTTATCTAAACAAGCGATAAAAGGGCGGACCTCAGTCTGCAAGATCAAAAGAGCACAAAAAATTGCTTTTTGCTAGGCTAGGCATATTGGAGGGTCTCTGAATACCAAGAAACTTTGATTCAAAATCAAAAATTACTGCTTTTTCACCACAAAGCAAGTGACTCGACATTATGTAAGACTTGGGAACAAGTTATTGCAGCACAAAGATAAAGAGGAGAAAGCCTGCTTTGACATCCAGAAAATTTGTTTGTCAGAAACGCACTTTTACTAAGAAAAAACATTGGATTGGTATTATTTTGAAGCGGGAATTTACAAGTTCTTCATAAACGACCACATTATTCCACCAAAATTTACTATTAGGGCACGGCCCTAAATTTTTTAACTCTGAGAAAAAAAATTAAACGTTTTAAGTCGAAATATTGGTTCAAGTGCTGTGCACCTGCATCAGGGATACGCCTAACGTCCCAAAATATTTAAACTATTAGGCTGGTATGTTTGCATTTAATGATGTAGGGCCATGTTACGCCTTAGGGAGTAGGAACTGTGGTAAAATCGACGGTAAAAAGAAAAGAGACAGCAAATGAGCATTTTAATTTCTGAGGATATTTTTCGCATGCTTTTATCAATTTTAACAGGACAATGATCAGAAATATCCTCCGAAACTGGGGCCAAATAGGTATAAATCCCAAGTTTTTATAATCATGGAGTGACCTGCGTAAAGCCCAGATTCAACAGAAAACTTATGGAATTGTTTGAAAATGCCACTGTTCAATTGCGAAACTTCGTCCAATCGCATGCAAACCCTTGGGCATGGCGTTGAGGAAAACCGGTGCGCGTTCTAAACAGATTTCGTCTAAAACCTGTTTTTGTTGGGTTTGATGTCCACTAACAGCAGAGTAAAAATTTTTTCTATATTCTGAAAAAAATAGCATGAAATGTTAACTACTCTTGCAAAAGTCGCTATAATACTTACTTATACACTTTCAAATGTCTCCTCTTCGTATGAACTTAGAAAACTGCAAGAAAACGTGGTAGTTTCGGTGCCTAGTGCAAGAGGTCGCAAAAAAGAAGCAAACCAATCTTCCTAGAGGAGAGAACGCGAAAAGCTAAAAAAGCTACCTATGTAAAAGTTACTGACCATAAAAGCTAAAATGTTCAAATTGGTTATGGCCAATTTATTAAAAGTCAAGCAAATGGTAAAATTTTCTGCCGCGTGCAAAACTGGAACAATCTAGTTGCTAAGTTGTTTTGCAATTTTCTTCTTTATCTGCTTGTATTAATTATTGTTTTTAAGGCCTTCTGATGAAATAAACATGGGAAATGTGAATTCCGAAACTAGATTACAAAAAAGTCTTCATATATTGCAAGAAAATGCACATTGTGTATTACTGTTCCGGTTTTGCTCCTCAGTGTATAACGGTAGAAATGGCACATACATACATATATGAAAGAATGCCCACAGGCGACGCACTATAGGCAAAACACGAGTTTTTTTTCAAAATCGTAGATTAGAAAAGAAAATAGAAAAGAAATAAGAAAAGAGATAAGGGAATGCAGCATTTAACCCTTTAATGCAGAGTCTGTTATATATGAAACGCTCTTTAACCATTTCAAGGCAGAGGAAAAAGATTCTCAATATGCTTTTAAACGTGCTTTTTCTCATGTTGACGTAGATATTAATTGTAGAAAATTTTTCCATAGTAAAATAAAAATAAAAATAAATAAATAAAAAAATAAAATAAAAATATTAAAAATAAAAATAAATAAAAAATAAAAATAAATAAAAAGTACGTTGAAAAAATATTGAGAACCATTTTGCCTCTGCCTTGAAAGGGTTCAAAAGCGTTTCATATATGACAGACTCTGCATTAAAGGGTTAAATGCTGCACTTTCGTAAAGATATCGACCAGTATAACCATTTTTGTTATATAAATTTTTTTGTGAAAGCTGATAGTTTACGAGTTATTAGAGTTTAAATGTAGCTTTTCTTTTTCCAATCTGGCCACTCGGGTACAGCATCCAATGTCCCAAGAATCGAGTCTTAAGATAAAACAAAGAGAAATCTTTCAGAAACAGTGCTAATGGTGTATTAAATATAGTGTTTTCTAGTGGAATGGGAGCCAAAATCCAAAATTAAAAAAAGTGAAATTTTGAACGGTATTTTGAGGGTTAAGTTATTGTTGTTGTAACTTCTTTATAGTTTTCCTATATTATATGATCATTTATCTTCATTTTCATTCCATTATCTCTTTTCTAAGCGAAGATCTACGATTTTGAAAAACAAACTCGTGTTTTGCCTATAGTGCGACGCCTCTAGCCGTTGTGTATCATAACTTTAAGTTATCGATGCACATTTTTTTTAATCCAAATTTAAAAAATTTGAAATAAAAAGAAAAAAACTGGCCACGTTACACTTATTTATTAGGTAAAAAAAAACACTTTATTAGTTTTTCACTTGATACGTTACACTTAACATTTGCGGTACATTTCATTACGACTTAATAGGAGTTCTAAACCACTTTTTCGCTAACTTGGAACGTATTCTGTTAAACTAATTTATTATGTATAAATCAAGGAAAGCTAACATTTGTATAATCTTCCTTGTTGTATATTTGCCTATATTCCCGCCCTGAAGAGGGTAAGAAAGTTAGAGAAACTTTGGGCATAAGAGAATGAATTTTTCTCGTGCACTTGCACCTGACATATAAACCAAGCCTACGAAAACAATAAAAAGTTTGAAATTTCGATGCATATTTTATGCATTTTTTTAACTATTGTTCAAAGGTTTAAATTTGTACGTTTTTTGTTATATAATATAAAAATAACAAACTTCAAATAAACAAAAGAAGAGTAGCCAACCTGGTCAAAATATCTTTGCGTTAGTTGAGCACAACTGTATGTATGTATGTAGGAGCTCTGCCCAAAATTGCAATCAATGAAAACGAACATACAGCAATACGTCAAAATTCTCGTAAACTAACACCCTTTAAATTGAAATGCGGCGAATTAAAAAATTCAAAATATCGTCTTTCGCGAAGCAAATATTCTTATTAATTTCTTTTTGCAAATGAAAACAGAAAGCGAGATAATGGCTTATTCTATAGTTTTCGGGGTCGCTGATTACGAATCTGTGGCGGGAGATTTTTTTAATTAATCGGATTTCCTTAGATTTCGTTACTCGGGGGTATCGGAGCCACTGATTACGAATCTGAAGTCGTATTGAAAAAATGGTGGACCCAGTACGGCGGCCGAAAAATTCAAATCGATCGGATTCGCATAAAATTTACAGTTGGGGGTTCATAAGGCCGCACATAGGGAGGAATCGACAATATAGGACGACAAAAATGTTTACTCCATATATATTTGACAGATTTCAATGAAATTGGTGTTTAGGGATTTCCATCATCACCATTTCGAATGTTTAACTAAATTTTCAAAATTCACAATGTCGGATCCAATATGGCGGATGATTTCTTAAAAAATGTCTATATTGTTATGAAGCTTGGTGTCCAGAGATTTTCGTCGTCACTGATTTCGAAATTGATATTCAATTTTCATAAATCAAAATGGCGGATCCAATATGGCTGACGATTTTTCCAAAAACGTATAAATTTTTATGAAGCTTGGTATTTACACCATATGTATTTGACAGATTTCAATGAAATTTGGTAATTAGGGATTTTCGTCGTCACTAAATTCGAATATTAAATTAAATTTCCAAAATTCACAATGGCGGATCCAATATGGCTGACGATTTTTCCAAAAACGTATAAATTTTTATGAAGCTTGGTATTTACACCATATGTATTTGACAGATTTCAATGAAATTTGGTAATTAGGGATTTTCGTCGTCACTAAATTCGAATATTAAATTAAATTTCCAAAATTCACAATGGCGGATCCAATATGGCGGATGATTTCTTAAAAAATTTCTATATTGTTATGAAGCTTGGTATCCAGATATTTTCGTTGTCACTGATTTCGAAATTGATATTATATTTTCAAAAATTCAAAATGGCGGATCCAATATGGCGGATGATTTCTTAAAAAATTTCTATATTGTTATGAAGCTTGGTATCCAGATATTTTCGTTGTCACTGATTTCGAAATTGATATTATATTTTCAAAAATTCAAAATGGCGGATCAAATATGGCGTCCCGAACAATAGGCGTTTTACTTTTAACGCAATGCATTACCTTTATCTAGGGCTGCCAGACGTCCCGGTTTTCCCGGACATGTCCCGGTTTTCCCAACCTTAAAATGTCCCGGGGTTTCGTTTAAGTGTCCCGGTTTTCGATTTGATTGCACAAATTTTGCATAAAAATGACTACACTGAGAGAAAAAACGCGTTTTAATATTAAGAAAAATTTTATGAATTTACTGGGGGAAATAACGCATAGTAAACATGAATATTTTTTATTTGATTATCGTTTTGAAATGTTCGTACTTAAAAACAATACTTTCATATCACGCAAACGTGGCTGTAGCTGAGTGCAGGAAGATGCTTGCCACAATTTGCTAATTTCCAGAGCATCAGGGTTCAAATCCCATTACAGACAGCATGAAATTTAAATGTATTTTTTTTAACTTAATTATGAAAAAGCATCCGTTAAGTGCAAAGCGCTTCATTTTAATATTGGCGTATTTCAATTGAATATTTCTATACTAAATACTAAAATTTGTATACTTAAATTATTACGAGTTGGGTTGGTGCTCTTTCATATGCGATTTTTTTTTTAAATGTAGCACGTTTTGCATAAGCAATAGTTGATGATTAATATAAGTATGTACCTAAATACGTTAAAATGACATGCACAGAGTTTTACAATTATAGCAAAAGCCAGAAGTTTTGAAACAAGCTCACAGCAACGAAACAAATGACTGATATTTTAATGTTACCTTGTATTTATTTTTTTTTTTTTCGTGAAACCTAGATTACTTATAAGTACCGTGCCGTACAGAATTATTGGCTAGGAGACTCTTTCATCTGATCACAATTTCTAATCAGATCTTTTAGAAAAATGTTTAAAATGTAGCTTTTGAGCCAATTAGTAAAGTGCAAGTCTGAAGTTACCAGAAAATTTCGTTGATTTTTTGCAATTATTTATTTTTTGCTGACAGTGTCTTCCACATACAAAAAAAT
>NW_016157615.1:197646-218699 GCF_001687245.7 Rhagoletis zephyria | reverse complement strand
GGAGACTCTTTCATCTGATCACAATTTCTAATCAGATCTTTTAGAAAAATTTTGAAAATGTAGCTTTTGAGCCAATTAGTAAAGTGCAAGTCTGAAGTTACCAGAAAATTGATTTTTTGCAATTATTTATTTTTACTGACAGTGTCTTCCACATACAAAAAAATGTCGAACATAGTTTGTATGGAAGAAACTCTCAGTAAAAACAATACCAAAAATCAACTAAATTTTTATGGGCTGCAAAACTTCATTTTCAAAATTTTTATAAAAAAGTCTGAATAGAAAGTTGCGAATTTGTATGCAAAATTATTGCATTTTCCCGAGTTTTGCACAAAGTTTAGAAATTTTATTTTTATGTTTTCTGATGTATTTAGTATAAACTGTATTTTTATAAGGAACAAAAACGGTACATGCATTGTGGAAAATTCTTTGTACTTTAGTTGTGATAAATTGTTTTGTTTTGCTGGTGTACGTTGTAATGATCTCATAATCTCATGTTTTTATGTTTTTTTGTCAAAATAAAATTTTACTACATTATTTCGTACGTAATTTTTGTCGAAACGAAATGGAAGGGAGGCCTCTCCCCCCCTTAAGTGTCCCGGTTTGGCAACAGAGATATATGGCAGCTCTACCTTTAGCACCATTTAATCCCATTTTGAATCTTGAAAATTTAATTTCAATTTCGTAATCAAAGATAACGAGGATCTCTGAATACCAAGTTTCATAACAAACTATAATATAAAAAAAAGTGGTCCGCCATATTGGATCCGCCATTTTGATTTTTGAAAAATTAATATCAATTTCGAAACCAGTGAACGAAAATCTTTGGGTACTAAGCTTCATAACAATCTATACATTTTTTAAGATATCTTCAGCCACATTGTATCCGCCATTTTGAATTTTGAAAATTTGATATCAATTTCGAAATCATTGACAACGAAAACCCCTGGATACCAAATTTTATGGAAATCTGTCAAATACATATGGAGTAAACATTTTTATCCTCCTATATTCTCGATTCGTTCCAATAAACGACCTAAGAAAAAGATGCTCTATTTAATGAAGACGGTTCGTGATATTTTTACATTGGCAGTTTGTTGGATTTTCGAACTGCTGAAGAGAAATTGCTGTACTCGTTGGAACTTTTTAAAACTCTAATTAATATAAAAATTTCAAAATTTTTTCAATAAAAAAAGGCTTTTTACAAACAACTATATTATTAACAAAAATCGCAAAATAAAGTACATACCTCACTCCTCACTTTCCATGTTGACAAAACTATTAGTTTTTATTAAGAATAAAATGATAAGCAAAACTGCAAATAAAAAATTATTTAATTCGATGCACGATAGAAAACCCAACTTTGCGCTTCTGCTAAAGCTGCTTCGTTGCGTTAAAAGTCAAAATTTGTGTGTTACATTGTGGACTGGTTTATAGGAGGTATTACTTAGAAAGGTATGTGTGATAAGATTTAAATACTTTTGTTTTCTATTTTTGTCTTCGTAATTAGTCACTTTGTCCTTATGTGGGCCGCTTTGAAAACTCAAAATGGCAGATCCATATTGGATCTACCATTTAACATCTTCAGATTAATTAAATCACATTCCCTTTCATCCCCCTTCAATCCTATACTCATAAAAAAATGGGGTTATAGGAGGTCGGGCGTGGCACCTCCCATAGAAACTGTAATTTTCATATGTCTGGAATCGCTTTTGCTAAAGTACTGGAATTTGATACAGCTAAAGATATTATCAATATCCTATGGCCCAAAGTGGGAGGTATTTGAAAAACGGACGAGGCATCTCCCATACAAACTGAATATTTATACTGCAAGTCTCTAGAAGTATTCATGGTAGAGTTAGGGATGAACCGATACAGGTAAATCCAAGTACATACTCGATACTTTTCTCAATTTATCAAGTATTCTTGTACTCGATACTTTTTACTGCGATCCAAGCAGGTATAAAAAAAGTACTTGTATCGGAAGCGCAAAACTTATTATGCTTCAGCAGGGGTTCTTTTCTTAAACTAATTTTATATGAAAAAAACTTTATCTATTAATCTTGTTAAATGTATTAAATTTTTTTTTTAATCAAATACTACATATACAAAAATAACTGTTATCTTAAATATTTGTATGAGAAAATAAAAGATAAATCATTTTGTAAAAATGTATATTTTTTGTGAAAAAAATACAATAGCTTTGAAAAATATGCAAAGTCGTAGTTCTATGTACAAATACTCCATAACTTTCTGTTAATGAGTAGGATCGATACCTTGTTTGATACAAGCACAAGTACTGATTTGAGTAATACCTTGATAGTATCGATTTATATCTAGGTAGAGTACTAAAAATTGGTACGGAGATATGTATATGAAATCAACCCCATACTCATGGAGAAAAGTGGGGCTGTTAGAAAAGGAGGCAGGGCTCCTTATAAAACATACTGAAATGTTGCCGCCAGGAGAAACTTTTTCAAATGCATTTCGTTAGCAACTCTGATATCGAAATTGATCAGCATTGTGCCGTAATATGAAACGCCAGATCATTGGAGAATTGCAAAATCTTCTTCCTGGACATAACGATTTCGGTACGTTATTTAAGACGGCAATGGAAGTTATGCTTTCTGACGACCACAGAACCATAAGCAGAGCAGAAAAATGTACCACAAGAAATCGTGAACGTGAAGTGTTAATATCCTCCAACAAAATGGACCAAAATGTTTAACACCCCCCGTGGGTCCGCTACTGACTGACACGTAGTTTAACAACCAAACCCCCCACCATCTCCTGTATCTTGACAACCCGGCGTACTAGACCTCATCACAGATTTCAAAGAGGTCTACTAACACTACGATTTGGTGGATTTGTAGAAATTGGCCCAATAAAGTTTTAGGCGGGTACACTCCAGAGGTATTGTTAAAACATCAAAGAATTAATTGCGAACACAATCGCAGCTAATCACTGCTGACAAGAGCTGAATAGCATTACAGGGCGTTGCAAACAGTGGTGTTTGTATAAAATAAGTTTTGTGGCAAAGTTTCAGGCACAGTTGATAGTCAATAACTGAATTAGTTTGGATTACACAGGCCAACAAAATTTAAACAATGTTATGTTGAATAAAATAATATAGCCGGTTCCTATAGGATTTTTCCCATAGAATCCGGTTTAAAGGTGGCGAAAAACGCATTTTTGGACATTTTTGAGCCTCTGTAAAACAATAAATTGATGCAATATATCTGTCTATGTGGGAGGATATGAAAGCCTAAACACTGCCCTTTAATACTCAAAATCACAAAATTATGGTTAAAGGGTTAACGGCCTTTATCCGCAATTATTTATTTATTTATTTATTAAGTCTACAGAAAAATGTTTTCATACAGACAAATGAGATAAAAAGATTTAGATATTAGATAGGTATATATGATATATTATAGAGTAAATTAATTATACATATTCATTTGTAATAATAATAATAAAAACATAAAATAGCAAGTTGGGTAGCTGGCGAGGCCTAGTATCCAGTCTACTTTTGAGTGCGGCGGGCGGAAAGTCCTAGTTTCCACTCCGCGCTGTAGACAAGCTGTTGTTCATGGTCGGAAAGGCCGAGTTTCCGATCCATGTTCCCGCCGTCATTACTTTGTATGTGAGGCAGGCGGAAAGGCCTCGTTTCCGCTCCGCGCTTTGGACGAACTGTTGGGATTGGTCGGAAAGGCAGAGTTTCTGATCCATGCTCGTATTGTCTTACGCGGTCGCGAAAATATACGAAGTCGTTACAATTGTATTAAGCAGTTATATATATTATGTAATTTTCTCGTTCCCGGTTAGATATTAATTTATTTAGTTAACATGTTGAAAAAAGCTTTCTTTATTATTAAAAACGATTCAGATATGTCGAAGCAATCATAATATTTGTTAAAAACTGGGCATAAACAACGAAAAGCATAATGCATTTCAAAGTTTGATTTACAAATACTCAACACAATAGGTTTAAAATGTCTCGAGGGTCTTGTGGGAGTACAAAAATTTATCTCGTTTAGTAAAAGGGGACTACTGACCATCCCGTTCATTAGTTTAATTAAAAAAAGAACTCTGAAGTGTCGGCAAATCTATAAGCTTCAGGCGATCTTTGTAGGGTGGGAGATTTTTAGACGAGTGCCAACGTAAATTTTTTATGGCAAATAACAGGAACTGTTTCTGCACTGATTCGAGCCTGTCACTATGAATCAGATAACTAGGATTCCATACTACAGATGCATATTCCAAAATCGGTCTTACTAGAGAGGTAAAGAGAACTTTAGTAGCCCAGCGCTTAATAAAACACTCCTCTAGCCTTAATCACGCAGGAGATTATGTGAGACTTGAGTTCTAGTTTCGTAGTTTCGGATCCATAGTTACACCTAGGTCAATGAAATTGGTAGAACGATTTTCTAGAGAAGAACATGAATTTACACTTTTTCAAATTGAGTGACATGGAATTTGCTTCACACTACTCGAAAATGCTGGTTAGGTCAGCTTGCAAATGCTCCCTATCTTCTGCAGTACTAATATAATTAAAGAGCTTAACATCATCAGCGTACATTAAGCATTTCGAATAATTCAAAACCTTAGGAAGGTCATTTATAAATAAAATAAACAAGAGTGGACCAAGATGGCTGCCCTGAGGTTCGCCGGACGTTACATGTATTCCTCGGGAAGTACAATTTTTAAAAATTACTCTTTGTTTCCTATGTACTAAGTAGGAAGAAAGTCAGCTGAGAAGAATAGGAGGGAAACCAATTCGATCAAGTTTATATATAAGGGTTGAATGTGATAATTTATCAAATGCATTGCTGAAGTCAGTGTAAATTACGTCTGTTCGGAGATTCTTTTAAACCCATTAGACACATAAGTAGTGAACTCAAGTAGATTAGATACAGTTGATTTACCTTTGCAAAAGCCGTGTTGCGATAGGTCAATAGCAGAAGTAATAGAGTGAGATAGTTCTTCCGTAACGATTGCTTCAAAAACTTTAGGAATAGCACAAAGCTTCGCAATTCCTCTATAGTTCACGATGTTAGTCCTACTTCCATTTTTATTAATTGGCAAGAATCGGTAGAAAAAATAGGTAGCTAGATAGATTTGAATTTGATTGGGAAGGTGTAGAACTAGCATAGTAGTTTGACTCGAAGAGACCAGCAAACATATCGGCAATAATATTTTCGTAACTGAAGACTAAGTCATTTAACTTCAATCTTGAGGGATAACCGTTACCGCTTTGTGTTCACAAAGGCGTAAAACGATTTGGGATTAGAAACTATATTGAGTCGGACCCTGTTAATGTAATTATTGTAACACTTTTTTTTCATACAAGCCAGATTTTTTAAAAAGCTTAAATGCTTTGGATTTTTGATTTTTTAAGCAATTGAATTCGCCAGTAAACCACCGAGCGTTAGACGTTACGTTAGCTTCCTTAATAAGAGGAATGATTTTACTGAAAATATGGCGAAAGGAATTTCTAAAATGTAAGGCACTATCTTTAGCATTCCCATCATACTGGGGCCAAGTTGTCTTCCATACCTCTAACCTAAGTTTACTATAATGTGCAGTTTTAAATGAGTAACGCTCCGCCCTTGATTTTTTACTAGTAAAACAACATGAGCTGCTTGAATTTACCAAAGACAATTCTAGAGGTGGGTGGTGAGAATCAACAGGTGTAAACAAAGCATAACTACGGGCTATTGTGACGTTGGAAACGTTGTCCACAAAAACTAAATCCACACATTTACCTAAATTATTACTAATAGAGTTGATCTGGTAAAGACTAAGATCTGAAAGATCGTTGAAAAATGTATTATAGAGATCTCGAGAGGAATTTGGTACTAAACTACAATCTATTAGATTTCAAGAAACATCCGCAAGATTGAAATCACCTAGGACGATAACAGTATCGGAGGGCTTTGGCATGTAGAGAGAGCAGTAAGGAGGTATGTTTTAAATAAACAGAAAGGCTCGAGTTAAGTGGTATATAAGCAGCAACAAGATAAACGCTATTAGAATGATATCTTATTCCAACGCAGAGGAATTCAGCTTCATCGGTGTCAGTGAACTCAATTTCTTCAGAAGAAGGGTCAGTCTGGACCAGGGTAGGCAAAAACTCGGACTTCGAGTGAGTGAGCGAGCAAACTCCCTCTCAATACCTCGCAGGCGACGAGGCGCTCGCAGCTCGTACTCGAGAGTAGCTGTCTGCATACTCGCTCGGCCAGGTAAGACGAGTGAGCGACGAGCGAGCGCTCCGAGTATACTATACACCACATGCCCTTTTGGGCATACAAATGTGTGAATGTATGTCAAGAGATTATGAACGAAAACATGTTAATATATGTATGCATGTACTTAATGTCCAAAGTGGTCAAAAAATGTATGTAAGAAAAATAAGGTCGCATTTTTAATGCCGCCAGCCCCTAGGATTGTTCTATACCAAAAAAAATTATACCCCTATTTTTTTTGTTTTGAAAAAAAAAAAAAATTAGGGTGTGCTCAAAGCGCTCAAATTTTCAATGTATTTTATATGGGGAAAAAACAACAAAACAAAAAATCTGTAATCATAAAAAATGATTAAATAAACAATTGGATATTAATACTGGGAGTCTCCTGAAGAGAACCACAGTTTTCCGGTCGAAAAATATTGATTTTCAAGAGTTGTATGCCATTTTTACGAAAATTTGTTTTTTCCACATATAAAATACATGGAAAACTTTGAGCGCTTTGAGCACTCCCTAAATATTTTTTTGATTTCAAAATGAAAAAATAGGGGTATATTTTTTTCGATATAGATCAATCCTAGGGCGTGCCGGCATTAAAACTCCGACTTTATTTTTTTGGACCACTCTAATGTACATATACATATATTCATATAAATGTGTGAATATTATACTAGGGCAGCATTTAAATCAACAATTAAAATTTATTTACATACATAAGCATAGATTATTTAATACAATATTTTTTAGAGTTATATATGTACATAAATATGTACATACATAACATGCATATTTATATATATACATACGTATGTATGTAGATAGTAAATCGTTTGTGCCGCAGAAACAAAAAAACAACTAAGCACTTCTTAACACCCCAAAATAGTTTGCTATTTACTTTTACTAGTTATGCTGTTTACCTGTTCTCCTTTGAGAACAAATTTATTTGTGGCCTGTTGTTCAAGGAAATGTATGTACATATGTATGGATATGTAGACATATGAAAATTCGCATACAACTTTGGCGTTGCGTTCAATTTCAATGCAGCCGTCCACATAGCCAAAATTTGGCAACGCTAAGACCAGCACAAAGCAGTAAGATCGCGTGCGTCGCCCGTCTGCTGTTGCAAATAAATAAAATTATGTGAAATGTTTTTTCCTTTTAATCAAATGAGGGCAAGAAATATCATTTTTCATGCAATTATTGATATGAAATGTTAATTTATCTCTCGTTAATATGTTAATTTAGTGGCCAAAGCATTCTCTGCCAAGCTTCATTGTAGAAGGCGTACTTTTACTTTATTATAATTATACTAAAATATAATGTGCTATAAAAACACCAAGCATTGCTCTATAAATCCGATTAAAAAGTATAAAATTTTCATAAAACTTTGTTGAAATTTTCAAATTTTTTACATAGCATGAAACTTGTATGGACTTGTATGGTCTTTCTTTCATGTATAATACGTTAAAATTTAGTAAGAAATTATTGAGCATTAAAAAAATTATACATACAAAGATATTAGCGTGGGCCGAAAATCCGCTTTTTTAGAGATTTGATTGGTAATAGCAAAAATATGGTTCATTATGCTCTAAAAAATATCTGTGTGAAATGCGAAAATTTTTGGTCAATATCCTAGGCTCGCCCAAGTCCATCAAAGTTCAAGTACTAAAAAAAACATTTTTTTACCAAATTCGATTCTCTGCAAAAAAAGGTTCATATACCAAATTATGTAGGACTAATACTTCGAAAGATTATTGCAATTTTAGTAAAAAAAAATATTTTAATTAGGGCAAGCCTAAGATATTGACCAAAAAATTTCAAATTTCACACAGATTTTTACTAAAGCATATTGAACCATGTTTTGATATTACCATTCGAAATTCAGAAAAAGCGGATTTTCGGCCCACGCTAATATATCGCACGTTTAACAATATAGAGATGTAACTCAAAATTAACGTTTTCGGAGATTTCATTACGCAATTAATAAGCTTGATAAGTAGAATATGTTCAGCCTAACAGATAAACAAACTTCTTAAATATGGCAAAGGTATGTGACTTACCATCTGTCTTTTTATATACCAACTGTATGAATTGATAAAACTTTGATTGCGTTTTCCCACAAAATTTAAAGTTTGAAATACTTCGTTATATTATTAAACGTGCGATATATGTATGCACATATGTACCTATCTAGTAGATAAAACTGGTCAAAATAGCACGCATCTATTATTCTGTGCATGAGAATATGTGACCTGGTCTACGAAAAGGGAGCTTACGTGCGAAAACTAGTTTTCTGTGAAAAAGCTGTTAAAAGTAAGCAACTCGTTTCGTCAGTTTCTCATTATCTCGTTAATTGTTCTCCGCGCCGGACGTCCAGTAAGTGTTGTTGTTGGTCCAGTAAGTGTTGTTGTTGNAGTTAGGATTTTCTGCTTTTCACCACGTGAAAAAGCATCTCATCTTCCATCCGAATCAACCAAAAAGTTAAAATTGATTTTTTGACACCTAAGCCCCCTTTCCGTAGACCAGGTCACATATATACATAAATAAACACATACATATGTATGTATATACATATCTGCAGGTGTATATACAATCCTTTACTCGAAATTCTTAGTTGATGCAATTTTTACCCACACATTTTTTCTGACCAAACAATCCGTTTGCCTGTCTAATCTGCTTTCCTCATTTGCCTCGCTCGTCTGCTGCTACAAATGAGTGCCTCGCTCGCGACGACGTCCTCGCGAGGGCAGAGCTAATGAAGTCCTCGTTTGCTTGCCGCTTTACACTTGCGCTACTCTCGTTTGCTTACTCGCTCCCTGGCTGTTCAGCGCCTGCTCTCGTACTTAACGAGTGCTCGTTTGCAAACAGCCTCGTCTGTTGCCTGTGATTTGCTCAAGCTCAGAGCAAACTAACGAGCGAGCTAGGGGCTAAAATGAGGCAAATCGGAACCCTGGTCTGGACAGCTATTAAGACGCCTCCACCTTTTTTATTTAAACGGTCATTTCAAAACACTTCATACTTAGGACACAAAATTTCAGATTTTAACACATTCGGCTTAAGTCAGGTTTCAGTAAACACCAATACTTAGAAGTCAAAATCATGGGACTGTAAGTGTAACCTCGATAGCTTTGTGTTCAAAGCTCTCACATATTGGTAGTAAATGCCAATGGTGAGGTTATTTATTAGTTTTTTGATGCCGAGGTGGAAGGCCGGAATTGAGCAAAATTTTGCCCTTGCGGTCTAGATCTAAATTCAAATTCGAGAATGAAAGCACCGCTTGGCCAAAAAGATGGGCTCATTACTCTATCAAAACAGTCTTCGGATATGTCTATTTTGAAAGAAGAAATGCTTCTTTCATAGGAGAATCTGAACTTACGTACATGCAACTCATTTGCTTTTAGCTTGGAAGATAAATACCCCTTCACATCATCGACAGTGGTATCTTTTGGGAATCTAGATACAAAGACCGATTTTTTGGAAGGAACAACGGCTAATTCCCTCGGGACGGGATTAACGTAATCGGAAATGGTTTCAGATATGGTAGGGGGTTGAGGTGCAGCTGTGGAGTTTTTGGAAGGAGCAACGATGGCTTTAGATGAGGTATGGGTTTGAGATGTAGCTGTGGAGCTTTTGGAAGGAGCAACGACTAATTCCTTCGGAACGGTGTTGACGCAATCGGAGACGGCTTCAGATGTGGTAGAGGGTTGAAGTGAAGCTGTTGAACATGAGTTAAGTGATGTTCCAGTGGAAGAACCACCTCCGGTTGAGGAGATTGAATCTGCTGAAAACTCTGCGTGTTAAAACTTATGAGGTCTTTGTTCATAGCTGGAGTCAAAAGTGGATGGTTCTACGGAAGATCAAGGTCCACGGTGATGGGATTCAAAATAATCTTTTCCACGCCTCTCCTACGTCTTTTAGGACCTTTTCCAGGAGAAGGCGAGGAGGATGAATTTAAGATTTTAAATTTTTTGATTCATCCTCATACTTCTTGAACTTCTCATTGAGAAGTTTTAGCTCTTTACCTATCTTCGAAAACCCACTTTTAGCGGTTGTAAATAGTTTACAGAGGTTCACGACAGGTTTTTTTTACACTTTGGACATGACCAGCGAAGTTCAGTGTCTCCAGTAATCATGTCCAGAACTCGCCACAAAACGGTCCGAACCGGCTTTTACCTTACATTTCTCGAACAGACAGGACATTTTGAGCGAAATTTATTAAAAAAGAACCAAAAATGCGAAATTAAGAATGTATTGGACGAAAACCTTTCAAACTCACAGTGATTGGCAGTTTAATAGCTAGTGGTGTTAGTTAGTGGTGCAATGGTTTGAAACCGTGCTGACCTTAACAGTTTTAAAGCCACTGGGTTAGCAAAATCAGCTGACTCCAAGAAAGTGGCTAGCGATGATAAACAAAGGTGTGTGTAAAGCGCGGAAGATAGCAAAATGAACAAATAAATGCGATATTGCTTATACTCTCATGCAAAAGCAAAAATAATGCACCAAAACAAGCAAATATGCACGAAGGCTGACAAAATATAAATTTTCAATCAACGCACTTTATGACTAAATCACGTCAATTTATTAGAACTTGTCTTCAACAAACTTTTTCCGGTGTGAATAACACAAACTAGAACTGCTTAGCACTCGTGAAACAGATACAATTTGGAAATTCTTGCAAGCGAGTGTTTAAGTGACCGCACAGTACGAACGTTGCTGCAACCGCATAAATTCTTGTACCAATCTTTAAAGTTCAACTCGAGGTGTTATGGATTAATCACCAAATACCGATGGACACTGACTCTAGCAGTGGAAATGAAGCTGAGGAAGACACCTTTAAACCCAATTTGCTTGAAAACTAGAGGCAATTACAAATTTTCAGCATCGGATTTGGGCTCTACGGGACAAATTCTATAAGTATCGGCTGTAATATTTTAGTCAATATAAATTTTGCCGGCTTGTGTTTTGTTCTCTTAGATGAAGGTTTGAGCTTAAATTTCAGCGTCTTTAGAAATTTCCAGCGCCTCAGATTCATTTAACACAAGTGATTAAAAACAGGCAAAACAAAAAAAAAAAACTGTTTCCAATTGCTTTCGGTGTTCGGACCATAATTTTTTGATTTTGAGTATGAAAGGGCACATACGAATATATTGCATCAATTTATTGTTTTACAGAGGCTCGAAACGTCCAAATCCAATTTTTCGGCATCATTAAACCTAAGTTGTTCGAAGACTAGAGCCAATCCAGATTCTGATTCTACGGGAAAAATCCTATAAGAATCGGCTGCAATATTTTATGCGACAGAATTTTGTTGGGCAGTGTTATTATCAAAAATATGTGTAAAATTTGCAAAGCTTTAGATAACCGACATTAAATTAATAAACCTGAACCTGTTGTAATTTATGTCTCAAAATTTGCCGCCTCAAGTGTCAAGTGTTAGTGTACACCATGCTCTAATATAATATTTACAATTATTTTCATAAAAAATTGTTTTCGCCAATTACACAGGTTTACAAAAAAAAAAAGTGTATGCATATTAAACCAAACCTATATATCCCTATGTTATTCGACATGCTGAATGCGAATCCGAGGTCCGTTAGCCTCCATCACGTCAGGTTCGTGGTCATTTGAAGGTCAAGTAGGGCAAAATTCATTGAATAAACCTGAAAATTCAATAAAATTCATCGGAATTTGACCTTGCGACGTTTAAATACAAAAGAAAGTGTTGATTCGCTGGGCTTTTAATTTATATGGGATAGTATAATTCGAATCACATGCTTAAAGTCCATTAGCTAGCCCTTTATATGTACATAAATATTTGTATTGCGGTATCTAAACAATTACACTGTAATTCTTTAACTATTACGCGAGACCCTAATTAACCCTTCATATGCACATATTTAGGTTGTGGATTAGCATCACAACTGCTCTAACTTTTAGGATCAAGTCATGAGGTGCAACTCCCCCACTTCTACTTGCTCCTGTAGATATTCAAAAACGACAGTAGATATCGTCGCCATTTCTACTCCGGACAACATATTAACCATTTTTTTATTAACTATNGACTTCGGATTCGCATTCAGCGTGTCGAATAACATAGGGATATATAGGTTTGGTTTAATATGCATAAGCCTTTTTTTTGTAAACCTGTGTTATTTATGAAAACATAGTTCATTATATAATATAAACCGTATAAATCAAAGTTTCATATTTTGTATAAAGTTCATAAAGTTCATATATTTCATTAAAATAATTGTGAATATTATACTAGGTTTACATATAAGTAGATTATCCTCATTTTCGAGCTTAATTCCCTAATCTGTAATTAGAAAAAGAGATAAGCCATACAAAATTCGTCCCTCGCTAATCTGTAATTATAAAATAATCTCAGGTAAAACGGATAACTTTTCGGAATCCAACCTAGTTCTATCGATTATTTTTGCGAAGAAGAGTAGAAATGCCAAATGTAAAAGCAAACAAAAATGACCGTTAGCAAGGAAAATAGGTTTGCAAAGGTATTTTTAATAAAATATTAAGTAAAATATATGCTTAATATAGCAGAAAAATTTATTCACAGTGAAAAAACTTAACTTTTCCTTGAGATGCGAGAATAACAAGCACAACAAATTTGAAGGCTAATAATCTGATATTTGCCTGTGTAAACGGGATGATTAAAAAACAAGCTTTGATTGGGATTATATTTATATGTAAACATACTTTTTATTAGAACAAGCTGTATACTAACATTTGACACTGCCTATACATGCACAAATGCAAACAGATATGTAGAGAAAATTTATTTTTTACACGAATAGAATATACTGCAATTTTTGCTAACGTTTAATATTATAAAAAATATATACACACATACTTGTGTGAATGTGCTGACTAGTGATAGAACTTTTTAGAAAAGTATCGATACTAGTACTCATATGGAATACTCTAAAAAAGTATCGATGCCAGTACTCATATTTGCAAAAAAGTATCGATAATACTCGTACATCCACGTATTCTCAAAGCAAACGCAAAAAGTAGACAAAAATCAGATTGCTTTGCTTTTTTCACCTCTTCCTATTTGTTAATTGAATATTCACTGCTCTTAATAGTTTTAATATGATCTAAAGGAATTTTTGAATAAACTTCCGATAAATTAGTTTTACATGCGTAAATTAAGGGCTGGTTTCTCCAACTCAACTTAACTAAGCTAAGCCATTTTTCTTGACTTAGTCAAGAATAAGCTGTATAAAACGTAGGCTAACTTTCGACTTAAGTTCAAAAAGTGGCTAAACTAAGTTAAGTTGAGTTGGATAAACCAGCCCTACATGTTTATAGCAAAAAGCTTATTTCCAAGTTTTTAAAAGCAAATATTTTATAACTAGTAATCTCCGAAAATCGGGGTGCTCCGCGGTCTAAAAAATCTCCATGTTTCTTTATCCTAAAAACCACATGCATTGCTTTTGGTAGTTAACTTACTTGGTATTTAGGCAAGATCGTACTCTACTCAATACCCCTTGCGTTAAGCAATCCTCTGGCTAGAGTCTGACCTCGAGACTTATTTATTGTTATTGCGAACGCTACAATAATTTTGAATTGGCGACGTTTAAATACAAAAGAAAGTGTTGATTCGCTGGGCTTTTAATTTATATGGGATAGTATAATTCGAATCACATGCTTAAAGTCCATTAGCTAGCCCTTTATATGTACATAAATATTTGTATTGCGGTATCCAAACAATTACACTGTAATTCTTTAACTATTACGCGAGACCCAATTAACCCTTCATATGCACATATTTAGGTTGTGGATTAGCATCACAACTGCTCTAACTTTTAGGATCAAGTCATGAGGTGCAACTCCCCCACTTCTACTTGCTCCTGTAGATATTCAAAAACGACAGTAGATATCGTCGCCATTTCTACTCCGGACAACATATTAACCATTTTTTTATTAACTATCGTACAGTGCTTATTTTGTGGACGCGAATTTGATCGATCCTTCAAGTGGTTTTGATTAATGACACCAGGATGATTAATTACAATCGGCTAAAAATCGCAAAATAATCTCTTGTGGCACTAATCTTAATTTTTGAGTCTAGGGAGAGTTCTCGCCCTTATGTGACCCGCAAGAGATAAACATGAATGTGTAAAAATTCAAATTTTGGGAAATCAAGTTTGAACGTTTTTTTTGCGAGACTTGGCTCTACGTTTATGCAATTGAAATTGTAAAATATTTACTTTTCGTGTACGCATGGTATTCTGGGTTTTGGTATAACATAGAAAATCCAAAGATTAACCAAGTCAACCCAATAACTCAAAACTGATAAATTTGCATATTCATGCTTATGGTATGAGGGTGACGATATGTAAAATAAAAACTTTAAAGGCGTGTTTCTAGGGTTTTCGGTTTTTTGAGTTATAACAGTCTTGATGTAAATGAGCTTTATGTTCATTTTCCAAACATTCATAACATTCATATTGGGTATTTAAGTTAATGTTCGAACGTTCGTCACAATATTTATTGGGTAATTAAAAAATAATAGTTTACTTAAAAAAGTTCTTAACTCGTCGATACTTTTCGGCATTCGCGATATTTACTTAGTACTTGTGAAAAAGCATCGAGTTCTCGATACTACTCAGTACTCAGGAAAAGTATCGATATTCTGTACTCGGTACTCGTATCGTTCTATCACTAGTGCTGACGCCGCACTTCCAGCATAAACAATGCGGGTAATTGAACTCGCATGCAAAAGCAATCGAATATGCGTTAGCATAATTGAATCTATGGGAAGCGCACCGTCACTCACTGGACCCAAATCAAGAAGTTATGGAACTAGAGTCAAAACTTATAGAATCGATCTGATTTTTTTTCTGTGGACAGCTTTTGCAAATATAAATAACTTTTATTATTATCAAATTTGTAAAATATGGCCTACTTTTTAAGAAAAATATTATTTTTTTTAAATAGGCCACATTTTACAGAAGTGCTAGTAATAAAAATTATTTATATTTGCATAAGCTTTCCACAGAAAAAAATCAGATCGGTTCGTTGAATTTTGACCCTATTTCCGCCAGTGTGCGTCAGCAGTTAATTCAGTCGGTTAGACAGTAAGCCATAGTATTAAGAAATATTTTGTTTATCATTCAATTTCGTACAGCGAGAGCAGATGGTAAATATGCATTTACAAAGATAACGCTTGTCTTTTGTTTTAGGAAGGACTTTAACTTTTTCGAGTTCACGGATGTGAGCTCGATAACTGGCGCCCGAGCAGGGACCCACTGAAAGTGTGGGTCTCTGGAGAAGGGCCTCCTTAATTGTGGGGTCTTATGAAAAGGATCCTGTCAACTGTGGGAGTCCTTTTAAAGTGGTCGTGACAAGTGATAGACAGTGTTGTGATAAGTGGAAGTGTTGAATGTGAAGGTGCATAAAAAATGTATGGCTTGTGCATCCACATAATAAAATATTTTGAAACCGTTGACTAACTTTGGGTGTCCACCGCATTATATTAGCTTGACTCTGCGATCCCAAACTCCAGGGGCACTCCAGGGTATAAAAGCTTCCCTTCCTAGAGGGATAAAACCAAAGAAGTTAATGAAAACCAAATAGTGAACTAAATCATTTATGAATCGTCCATCCATATAACTTAATATCATTGAACCCGTGATTAAATAATAACGTTTATAACAGAAGCTTAAATCTGCAATTCCTTTCGGGACCCTCCAGAGTATAAAAGCTCCTCTTCCTATAATTGGTAAATTTGAGGAAACCAATAAAAAATATGATAATGAAAGAATTTAAAGGCTATAATAGCCGAGTGATAAATTGCCACTTATACCCCAAATGAACCTAAGGCTAAAGTTATAAATCAATAGGTCCTATCCTGCGTGTCCTTAGCGATCGAACTAGAAATTCCACGATAAGAAGTGGACCTGTTACCCCGAAGACCCTCAGGTACACAAATAAAGAGTATTCAAAGTGAAAATTAAAATGAAGTGACACCGTCCACGACTCAATCGTTACAATACTGACACAATCACATGGCTGGTTGAGTCCCTGGCCCTATACTTACGGTGACCATAAATATATTTTGAAAATGCAGGACAATTTTTCAAAAAATTTACTTACATATAATTGCGCAGTATAAAAATAACAAAAATATACTACATATATACATTCCTCGTCATTTGAATAGCGCACCCTTTTTTTGATTTTCTACCATACAAAGTATGCTGACCAAATTTTTATATGGAAGAAAATGCGCAGCACAGTCAACAAAAAAATGTCGCCCCTATGTTTATTTTTTTTAATTTTCAAAAATTTTTTTAATGGGATGTAGATGTGGAATATGCTATATTGTTATGAAAAGTTAATGAACATTAAACAAACAAAAGGAAAACTGTACCTACTAAGTATTAAAAGGATGCGCTATTCAAATAACGAAGAGAATATTTACAAAATTATAATAAGGCATATTACATACAGTGTTGCCACACAATTTTTTTATTTTTTACCAAAATCACCGAAAAAAGTTACCAAATTCAACAAAAAATTACCAAATTAATTTTATGTGCAGAACTAATGTGCACAAACATACATAATTACGTTATTTTGGCAGTTAGGGCTCGACATGTATATTTGTACAGTTCTGCACATAAAATAAGTTTGGTAATTTTTAATAATATGTTAAAACTTGTCAAAATTTGGTGCGGCTATAATTTTTTCGACCACTGTAAGGAAGAAGGAAAGCTTTCGACTCACACATAGACAGAGTGAGGTCCCCCCCTGAATGCCGTAGCTTTTTGAACGAGAACATACATATTTTCGTAGAATTCTACTCATATATATGGTTGCCGGGTACACCGGACAATTGATGGTAATTGCAAAGCTGACGAACTGACAGGGAAAGGTAGGTTCCCACGACAGTCGGGTCTACGTAACAGGAAAAACCCAGATTTATATCTGGCCAAGGACTGTCACTCCAGCAACACTCCCCAAAATCTCTTTGGGGAATATGTATGCTGTTACAACACCAACAACCACCCAAAACCTTCCAAGAAAGGGCACGGTGGATGTTCTTAGCAATAGCCACTTTCAAGCAGTTTGTTAAGGATCACACCATTATAGTAGCCAAGGAACGCTGGAACAATTTTCACCTTGCGAAACTTTCAGGATTACCTGGTATTTCTATAAAAGGAAACGCTTACGGGCCACTTACTAATGTGGAATCAAAACCATGTAAGACCGAATCGAAAAAGTTACCAAATTGAAAAATAAATTACCTAATTACCAAACTTGATAAATAAAGAAAAAAATTATCAAATTTGGTTAAAAATTACCAAAGCGGCAACGCTGATTACATATTACTTTACACGAAATATGAACCTCTGTAAAGTAAATTTGTTAGGCAAACTTTGGGTCGTTGAACACGAAAAAATACCCATGGTTTCAAAGAAGTGTTTTCGAGATTTGTTCGAAAAACCTATTTTTAGTACTTTTTCAGTTATTCCTCAATATCTCATGAAACGACCAACAGTTCGAAAGGTATTGATGGGCTCTTTGCAAAAATATATATTTTTTGTGCAGATTATGTTCCGTAACATCTACATTTCTCATCAGATTTTCATTTACTGTAAAAAGAAAATGATTTAAAATCAATTTTTCGATTTTGGTCGCTTGTAACACTAACAATTTCCATCGAAATCGGCAAAGTAATATATTTTTGTAAGAGGTCTGTAGGTCACTTATGTTGACTGGATAATTTTTTCATGAGATATTGACGAATAGGTCCGAAATGTACCCATAACACGTTTTTCAAAAAAATTACGAAAGCGCTTGTTTGAAAGGAAAATTGGCTTGGAAAATATTTTTTTTCTTAAGCGATTACCACAAAATTTGTAGAACAGTGTTATCGATATATTTGATGCTGGTCTTCAATTTCTCGTCATCCATTGTCCATAACCGTACAATATTTAGAACGCATTGACTAGTTGAACCTTCAAAACCAGCTTACCCTTATGTAGTTATCAATTAGTTATCGACACTGCTTTTATTTCGATAAGGAAAAGTTAATTATAAAATATCGAAGAAAATGCGGGACAAAGGCAGGACACTTAGAAAAAATCGCCAAACATTTTGGCATAGCTAGTAACCATATCTCTTGTTTTATATTAGTTAAGAAAGATGCCTCGCTTAATGAGTTAAACAGTGTTAACTTCCTATTAATTATTATGATGGGTATGTGGAACAAATTTGTGTTAGAGTAAAATTTGCTGGCAATAAAACAGTAGTTTTTCTATTGTCTTATATTCCACCCAGCAGCGACCTCGCTGCCTACAAAAAGCATATGGACAACTTAATCTCTATAATAAATAATGCTAATCCGTCTGATGAGATAATATATTTAGGCGATATTAATTTAAGTAACGTCTCTTGGCTAAGCGATTCGAATAATATTTTACCAACTAATGTCAGAACGGATATCGATATGCTAGTTGTAAGCACATTGTTTTCGTATAGCCTAAAGCAATGTAACTCTTATCCCAATAACAATGGTAGATTCCTAGATCTAATTTTTGGGTCAGCTGATCTTCGACTATCATGTTCGGAGTGTTCGTCTCCTATTTTAGAAAATAGTCTTCACCATAATGCCTTGGTGGCTCATTTTGAGTATTATAGCTTCGATAAAAAACCTACTGAATCTGCTGTTGAATATAATTATTTTAGTGCTGACAGTGTAGCGATGAATGACTTTTTACTAGCCACCGATTGGGCTTTCCTGAACTCCTCTATTGGACCAGATACTTCTTACGCTATTTTGCTACAACGACTTTCGTTAGCTATCTGCAGTTTCGTACCTCTAAAGCGAATAGTTCCAAACAATAAACCACCCTGGTTTAACTCGAAACTGAGTAACCTAAAGAATATTAAAAATAAAGCTTTTAGAAAACATAGAATGAGTACTGATGAAGTTGATCGACTTAACTATGTAAGACTTAAAACGAATTTCGATTGTCTTAATAAGTTTCTATTTAAACAATACATGCTTAAACTCGAATCGAAATTGAAATCAAATCCATCTAGTTTCTGGTCCATTATAAACTCTAAAAGAAAGACCAATGGTTTCCCGACAAGCATGGAGTATGATGGTGAAGTGTCCAATAATACGTAAGATACCTGTAATTTGTTTGCTAAATTATTTCATTAGGTCTACTCAAAGTTTACCACTTCATCAATTTCTGCATTGCATAACTCGTCTTTACCACCAATCTCGTTCTTCGACATTACCGTCGATGATGTTCTTCTGTCAATTTCAAAGTTGACAAGCAGCGCAAAATCTGACAGTGACGGTCTTTGTCCGTTATTTTTCAAAATTTGTTCCGATACCGTTGCAGATCCTTTGGCACTTCTCTTTCGACAATGTCTGAACTGCGGAACTTTCCTAGATTCGTGGAAACTATGTTCAATAAATCCTATATTTAAGTCTGGCGACCGTAATGATATTTGCAACTATAGACCTATAGTTAAACAAAGCACCCTGGCAAAGATATTTGATCGCATTCTTCAACGTAAGCTGTTCGATCACATTAGCAATGCTATTGTGGAATGTCAGCATGGACTTTTTCCTGGGAGGTCTACTTCCACCAATTTAGCCTTAGTCACTAATCAAATTGTCGATGCTTTTGAGACTAAGGCGCAACTCGACGTCATTTACACCGACTTCTCAAAAGCATTTGACAAAGTTGATCACTCAATTCTGCTACGTAAATTGAAATTGTATGGAATCAATGGAAAACTGTTGAAATTTTTCTCCAGTTTTCTATCGAATAGGAAACTTTTTGTGTCAATTGGAGGCGTTAAATCATCTTTGCTTATCGATGCTTGGTCAGGAATTCCACAAGGGACTCACTGTGGTCCTTTATTGTTCCTTATCTTTATCAATGACCTGCCACAACAATTTAAATTCGCTAAATGCTTAATGTTTGCAGATGATGTTAAACTGTTTTTAACAGTACGTAATATTTCTGACTGCAGTAACTTACAATCTGACCTTGATTCCTTTGCCGGATGGTGCAATAACAATAACTTATTTTTAAATACGAATAAATGTCGCGTTGTTTCCTATTCAAAAAAGGTTGGCACCACTATTTTCAACTATAAAATAAATGCTCAATCGTTGAACCGTTCTTGTGAGATTAAAGATCTGGGTATATTATTTGACTCCAAACTCTCTTTCGCTAGTCACATTGACTTTATTGTTTCAAAATCTTTTGCAATGATTGGTTTTATTAGACGTAATTCCGGAGACTTTGAAGATCCAATGACATTGAGATCACTTTACATTTCTTTGGTAAGAAGTCGTCTCGAATACTGCTCATTTATATGGAACCCATTCTACGAAGTACAGTCATGTAAAATTGAGAGAGTTCAGAAAATATTTACTAAAATCGCTTTGCGTATGCTTCGTTGGACTGATCGCCTCCCATCATATACCAGCAGACGTAAATTACTTGGGCTCCAGGCTTTGTATGAGAGAAGAACTTGTTCCTCGCTCTTGTTTGCCTATAACATAATTAACTCGAATATTAAATGCTCTGATTTGTCTAATTTATTCATCCCCTATATTCCACCGCGTAATCTTCGGCATACTAGATTATTTATCGAAGTAACTCATAAAACAAATTATGCAATGAATGAACCAATCGTTAAAACTATACATCTAGCAAATCGATATAGCAGCGTTCTTAATTTTAATAGTAGTTTATATAAATTTAAACTTGAATTGTTTTCTATTTTTAACTAGTCTGTAAGAAAGTTTGT
>NW_016157615.1:195968-197621 GCF_001687245.7 Rhagoletis zephyria | reverse complement strand
TTTATGCAATTGAAATTGTAAAATATTTACTTTTCGTGTACGCATGGTATTCTGGGTTTTGGTATAACATAGAAAATCCAAAGATTAACCAAGTCAACCCAATAACTCAAAACTGATAAATTTGCATATTCATGCTTATGGTATGAGGGTGACGATATGTAAAATAAAAACTTTAAAGGCGTGTTTCTAGGGTTTTCGGTTTTTTGAGTTATAACAGTCTTGATGTAAATGAGCTTTATGTTCATTTTCCAAACATTCATAACATTCATATTGGGTATTTAAGTTAATGTTCGAACGTTCGTCACAATATTTATTGGGTAATTAAAAAATAATAGTTTACTTAAAAAAGTTCTTAACTAGTCGATACTTTTCGGCATTCGCGATATTTACTCAGTACTTGTGAAAAAGCATCGAGTTCTCGATACTACTCAGTACTCAGGAAAAGTATCGATATTCTGTACTCGGTACTCGTATCGTTCTATCACTAGTGCTGACGCCGCACTTCCAGCATAAACAATGCGGGTAATTGAACTCGCATGCAAAAGCAATCGAATATGCGTTAGCATAATTGAATCTATGGGAAGCGCACCGTCACTCACTGGACCCAAATCAAGAAGTTATGGAACTAGAGTCAAAACTTATAGAATCGATCTGATTTTTTTTCTGTGGACAGCTTTTGCAAATATAAATAACTTTTATTATTATCAAATTTGTAAAATATGGCCTACTTTTTAAGAAAAATATTATTTTTTTTAAATAGGCCACATTTTACAGAAGTGCTAGTAATAAAAATTATTTATATTTGCATAAGCTTTCCACAGAAAAAAATCAGATCGGTTCGTTGAATTTTGACCCTATTTCCATAATTTCTTGATTTGGGGCCAGTGCGCGTCAGCAGTTAATTCAGTCGGTTAGACAGTAAGCCATAGTATTAAGAAATATTTTGTTTATCATTCAATTTCGTACAGCGAGAGCAGATGGTAAATATGCATTTACAAAGATAACGCTTGTCTTTTGTTTTAGGAAGGACTTTAACTTTTTCGAGTTCACGGATGTGAGCTCGATAACTGGCGCCCGAGCAGGGACCCACTGAAAGTGTGGGTCTCTGGAGAAGGGCCTCCTTAATTGTGGGGTCTTATGAAAAGGATCCTGTCAACTGTGGGAGTCCTTTTAAAGTGGTCGTGACAAGTGATAGACAGTGTTGTGATAAGTGGAAGTGTTGAATGTGAAGGTGCATAAAAAATGTATGGCTTGTGCATCCACATAATAAAATATTTTGAAACCGTTGACTAACTTTGGGTGTCCACCGCATTATATTAGCTTGACTCTGCGATCCCAAACTCCAGGGGCACTCCAGGGTATAAAAGCTTCCCTTCCTAGAGGGATAAAACCAAAGAAGTTAATGAAAACCAAATAGTGAACTAAATCATTTATGAATCGTCCATCCATATAACTTAATATCATTGAACCCGTGATTAAATAATAACGTTTATAACAGAAGCTTAAATCTGCAATTCCTTTCGGGACCCTCCAGAGTATAAAAGCTCCTCTTCCTATAATTGGTAAATTTGAGGAAACCAATAAAAAATATGATAATGAAAGAATTTAAAGGCTATAATAGCCGAGTGATAAATTGCCACTTATACCCCAAAT
>NW_016157615.1:190034-195763 GCF_001687245.7 Rhagoletis zephyria | reverse complement strand
GCGTCAGCAGTTAATTCAGTCGGTTAGACAGTAAGCCATAGTATTAAGAAATATTTTGTTTATCATTCAATTTCGTACAGCGAGAGCAGATGGTAAATATGCATTTACAAAGATAACGCTTGTCTTTTGTTTTAGGAAGGACTTTAACTTTTTCGAGTTCACGGATGTGAGCTCGATAACTGGCGCCCGAGCAGGGACCCACTGAAAGTGTGGGTCTCTGGAGAAGGGCCTCCTTAATTGTGGGGTCTTATGAAAAGGATCCTGTCAACTGTGGGAGTCCTTTTAAAGTGGTCGTGACAAGTGATAGACAGTGTTGTGATAAGTGGAAGTGTTGAATGTGAAGGTTCATAAAAAATGTATGGCTTGTGCATCCACATAATAAAATATTTTGAAACCGTTGACTACCTTTGGGTGTCCACCGCTTTGACTCTGCGATCCCAAACTCCAGGGGCACTCCAGGGTATAAAAGCTTCCCTTCCTAGAGGGATAAAACCAAAGAAGTTAATGAAAACCAAATAGTGAACTAAATCATTTATGAATCGTCCATCCATATAACTTAATATCATTGAACCCGTGATTAAATAATAACGTTTATAACAGAAGCTTAAATCTGCAATTCCTTTCGGGACCCTCCAGAGTATAAAAGCTCCTCTTCCTATAATTGGTAAATTTGAGGAAACCAATAAAAAATATGATAATGAAAGAATTTAAAGGCTATAATAGCCGAGTGATAAATTGCCACTTATACCCCAAATGAACCTAAGGCTAAAGTTATAAATCAATAGGTCCTATCCTGCGTGTCCTTAGCGATCGAACTAGAAATTCCACGATAAGAAGTGGACCTGTTACCCCGAAGACCCTCAGGTACACAAATAAAGAGTATTCAAAGTGAAAATTAAAATGAAGTGACACCGTCCACGACTCAATCGTTACAATACTGACACAATCACATGGCTGGTTGAGTCCCTGGCCCTATACTTACGGTGACCATAAATATATTTTGAAAATGCAGGACAATTTTTCAAAAAATTTACTTACATATAATTGCGCAGTATAAAAATAACAAAAATATACTACATATATACATTCCTCGTCATTTGAATAGCGCACCCTTTTTTTGATTTTCTACCATACAAAGTATGCTGACCAAATTTTTATATGGAAGAAAATGCGCAGCACAGTCAACAAAAAAATGTCGCCCCTATGTTTATTTTTTTTAATTTTCAAAAATTTTTTTAATGGGATGTAGATGTGGAATATGCTATATTGTTATGAAAAGTTAATGAACATTAAACAAACAAAAGGAAAACTGTACCTACTAAGTATTAAAAGGATGCGCTATTCAAATAACGAAGAGAATATTTACAAAATTATAATAAGGCATATTACATACAGTGTTGCCACACAATTTTTTTATTTTTTACCAAAATCACCGAAAAAAGTTACCAAATTCAACAAAAAATTACCAAATTAATTTTATGTGCAGAACTAATGTGCACAAACATACATAATTACGTTATTTTGGCAGTTAGGGCTCGACATGTATATTTGTACAGTTCTGCACATAAAATAAGTTTGGTAATTTTTAATAATATGTTAAAACTTGTCAAAATATGGTGCGGCTATAATTTTTTCGACCACTGTAAGGAAGAAGGAAAGCTTTCGACTCACACATAGACAGAGTGAGGTCCCCCCCTGAATGCCGTAGCTTTTTGAACGAGAACATACATATTTTCGTAGAATTCTACTCATATATATGGTTGCCGGGTACACCGGACAATTGATGGTAATTGCAAAGCTGACGAACTGACAGGGAAAGGTAGGTTCCCACGACAGTCGGGTCTACGTAACAGGAAAAACCCAGATTTATATCTGGCCAAGGACTGTCACTCCAGCAACACTCCCCAAAATCTCTTTGGGGAATATGTATGCTGTTACAACACCAACAACCACCCAAAACCTTCCAAGAAAGGGCACGGTGGATGTTCTTAGCAATAGCCACTTTCAAGCAGTTTGTTAAGGATCACACCATTATAGTAGCCAAGGAACGCTGGAACAATTTTCACCTTGCGAAACTTTCAGGATTACCTGGTATTTCTATAAAAGGAAACGCTTACGGGCCACTTACTAATGTGGAATCAAAACCATGTAAGACCGAATCGAAAAAGTTACCAAATTGAAAAATAAATTACCTAATTACCAAACTTGATAAATAAAGAAAAAAATTATCAAATTTGGTTAAAAATTACCAAAGCGGCAACGCTGATTACATATTACTTTACACGAAATATGAACCTCTGTAAAGTAAATTTTTTAGGCAAACTTTGGGTCGTTGAACACGAAAAAATACCCATGGTTTCAAAGAAGTGTTTTCGAGATTTGTTCGAAAAACCTATTTTTAGTACTTTTTCAGTTATTCCTCAATATCTCATGAAACGACCAACAGTTCGAAAGGTATTGATGGGCTCTTTGCAAAAATATATATTTTTTGTGCAGATTATGTTCCGTAACATCTACATTTCTCATCAGATTTTCATTTACTGTAAAAAGAAAATGATTTAAAATCAATTTTTCGATTTTGGTCGCTTGTAACACTAACAATTTCCATCGAAATCGGCAAAGTAATATATTTTTGTAAGAGGTCTGTAGGTCACTTATGTTGACTGGATAATTTTTTCATGAGATATTGACGAATAGGTCCGAAATGTACCCATAACACGTTTTTCAAAAAAATTACGAAAGCGCTTGTTTGAAAGGAAAATTGGCTTGGAAAATATTTTTTTTCTTAAGCGATTACCACAAAATTTGTAGAACAGTGTTATCGATATATTTGATGCTGGTCTTCAATTTCTCGTCATCCATTGTCCATAACCGTACAATATTTAGAACGCATTGACTAGTTGAACCTTCAAAACCAGCTTACCCTTATGTAGTTATCAATTAGTTATCGACACTGCTTTTATTTCGATAAGGAAAAGTTAATTATAAAATATCGAAGAAAATGCGGGACAAAGGCAGGACACTTAGAAAAAATCGCCAAACATTTTGGCATAGCTAGTAACCATATCTCTTGTTTTATATTAGTTAAGAAAGATGCCTCGCTTAATGAGTTAAACAGTGTTAACTTCCTATTAATTATTATGATGGGTATGTGGAACAAATTTGTGTTAGAGTAAAATTTGCTGGCAATAAAACAGTAGTTTTTCTATTGTCTTATATTCCACCCAGCAGCGACCTCGCTGCCTACAAAAAGCATATGGACAACTTAATCTCTATAATAAATAATGCTAATCCGTCTGATGAGATAATATATTTAGGCGATATTAATTTAAGTAACGTCTCTTGGCTAAGCGATTCGAATAATATTTTACCAACTAATGTCAGAACGGATATCGATATGCTAGTTGTAAGCACATTGTTTTCGTATAGCCTAAAGCAATGTAACTCTTATCCCAATAACAATGGTAGATTCCTAGATCTAATTTTTGGGTCAGCTGATCTTCGACTATCATGTTCGGAGTGTTCGTCTCCTATTTTAGAAAATAGTCTTCACCATAATGCCTTGGTGGCTCATTTTGAGTATTATAGCTTCGATAAAAAACCTACTGAATCTGCTGTTGAATATAATTATTTTAGTGCTGACAGTGTAGCGATGAATGACTTTTTACTAGCCACCGATTGGGCTTTCCTGAACTCCTCTATTGGACCAGATACTTCTTACGCTATTTTGCTACAACGACTTTCGTTAGCTATCTGCAGTTTCGTACCTCTAAAGCGAATAGTTCCAAACAATAAACCACCCTGGTTTAACTCGAAACTGAGTAACCTAAAGAATATTAAAAATAAAGCTTTTAGAAAACATAGAATGAGTACTGATGAAGTTGATCGACTTAACTATGTAAGACTTAAAACGAATTTCGATTGTCTTAATAAGTTTCTATTTAAACAATACATGCTTAAACTCGAATCGAAATTGAAATCAAATCCATCTAGTTTCTGGTCCATTATAAACTCTAAAAGAAAGACCAATGGTTTCCCGACAAGCATGGAGTATGATGGTGAAGTGTCCAATAATACGTAAGATACCTGTAATTTGTTTGCTAAATTATTTCATTAGGTCTACTCAAAGTTTACCACTTCATCAATTTCTGCATTGCATAACTCGTCTTTACCACCAATCTCGTTCTTCGACATTACCGTCGATGATGTTCTTCTGTCAATTTCAAAGTTGACAAGCAGCGCAAAATCTGACAGTGACGGTCTTTGTCCGTTATTTTTCAAAATTTGTTCCGATACCGTTGCAGATCCTTTGGCACTTCTCTTTCGACAATGTCTGAACTGCGGAACTTTCCTAGATTCGTGGAAACTATGTTCAATAAATCCTATATTTAAGTCTGGCGACCGTAATGATATTTGCAACTATAGACCTATAGTTAAACAAAGCACCCTGGCAAAGATATTTGATCGCATTCTTCAACGTAAGCTGTTCGATCACATTAGCAATGCTATTGTGGAATGTCAGCATGGACTTTTTCCTGGGAGGTCTACTTCCACCAATTTAGCCTTAGTCACTAATCAAATTGTCGATGCTTTTGAGACTAAGGCGCAACTCGACGTCATTTACACCGACTTCTCAAAAGCATTTGACAAAGTTGATCACTCAATTCTGCTACGTAAATTGAAATTGTATGGAATCAATGGAAAACTGTTGAAATTTTTCTCCAGTTTTCTATCGAATAGGAAACTTTTTGTGTCAATTGGAGGCGTTAAATCATCTTTGCTTATCGATGCTTGGTCAGGAATTCCACAAGGGACTCACTGTGGTCCTTTATTGTTCCTTATCTTTATCAATGACCTGCCACAACAATTTAAATTCGCTAAATGCTTAATGTTTGCAGATGATGTTAAACTGTTTTTAACAGTACGTAATATTTCTGACTGCAGTAACTTACAATCTGACCTTGATTCCTTTGCCGGATGGTGCAATAACAATAACTTATTTTTAAATACGAATAAATGTCGCGTTGTTTCCTATTCAAAAAAGGTTGGCACCACTATTTTCAACTATAAAATAAATGCTCAATCGTTGAACCGTTCTTGTGAGATTAAAGATCTGGGTATATTATTTGACTCCAAACTCTCTTTCGCTAGTCACATTGACTTTATTGTTTCAAAATCTTTTGCAATGATTGGTTTTATTAGACGTAATTCCGGAGACTTTGAAGATCCAATGACATTGAGATCACTTTACATTTCTTTGGTAAGAAGTCGTCTCGAATACTGCTCATTTATATGGAACCCATTCTACGAAGTACAGTCATGTAAAATTGAGAGAGTTCAGAAAATATTTACTAAAATCGCTTTGCGTATGCTTCGTTGGACTGATGCCTCCCATCATATACCAGCAGACGTAAATTACTTGGGCTCCAGGCTTTGTATGAGAGAAGAACTTGTTCCTCGCTCTTGTTTGCCTATAACATAATTAACTCGAATATTAAATGCTCTGATTTGTCTAATTTATTCATCCCCTATATTCCACCGCGTAATCTTCGGCATACTAGATTATTTATCGAAGTAACTCATAAAACAAATTATGCAATGAATGAACCAATCGTTAAAACTATACATCTAGCAAATCGATATAGCAGCGTTCTTAATTTTAATAGTAGTTTATATAAATTTAAACTTGAATTGTTTTCTATTTTTAACTAGTCTGTAAGAAAGTTTGT
>NW_016157615.1:166012-189650 GCF_001687245.7 Rhagoletis zephyria | reverse complement strand
ACTTATCGTAAAGATAGAGATGCTGATAAAACAAATTGTCATAGAGGAGGTGGGGTTTTAATTGCTGTTCATCGATCATTTCGCTCCTCTGCTGTTCAGCTTGAAAATAATGACTCCCTTCTTGACCAGCTTTGCGTTTGTATCTATGGTAATCATGGCAAAATATTTGTTTGTGTCTCTTATATTCCGCCAGCTAGTACAGATTCTCTATACTTTGATCATGTGAATAACATTTTCAACCTTTGCGAAAATAATGAGGAGTGTCATTTTTGTGTTCTAGGTGACTTTAATTTGAATAAAATTGTGTGGTCCAATTTTCTAGGTAATGGCATCCTAATACCTACGAATGTTAATAACTCCCTGAAATTAATTTCATTGATGGTCTGTTCAGTATCAGCCTTGTCCAAATAAATTCGTTTTTCAATCAGCTTAATAATATACTTGATCTAATTTTTGTTGATCAAAATTTGACTTTTCATCTTACTGAATGTGCTCTCCCCATCAGTAAATCTGACATGCACCACGTCCCTCTATCTCTTTCTCTAAAGTCTATCGAATTTGTTTCAGTGTCCAATAATATAAACACGGCTTTTAATTTTCGGGATGCCGATTTTGACTCCCTAAGTTCGAAAATTCTTGAAGTAGATTGGAAATAAATTTTTCCGTCAAAAAACGTCGCACAGTGTTTTGATGCATTCTTGCTGAAAATCTACGAAATTCTAAGTGTTGGTCTTTCATTTCAACGTCGCACAGTGTTTTGATGCATTCTTGCTGAAAATCTACGAAATTCTTAGTGTTGGTCTTTCATTTCTACCTGCAAGAATTCATAAATTACCCTACTAGAGATTTAAAAAGATTAAAGAATCTGAGGAATAAATATTTTAATCTATTCAAAGCCACCAATGATGTATCTTTAAAAGAACAGTATATTCATTATATGACTAGTTTTAATGTTCTGGACAAATTTCTATATAAGCAATATATTTCCCGATATGAAGTTGAGTTAAAAGAAAACCCTAAAGCTTTTTGGAAATATATTCGATCTAAAAAAGGCTGCTCTAATATTCCTACTTGCGTGGCGTTCAATGGAATGCAATCTGAGTGCCTATTGGACTCCGTGAATCTCTTTGCGGATTTTTTTAAATCTAACTTTGTCGTTGACACTACCCCCCATAGTAGTTTTTCTGCGATTGACATCTCACAAACTGTTGACTTTGGGTCTCTTGCCGTCACAAAGTTGGATGTTATTAATGGCATCTCCGCACTACAAACTTCAATGAAATGTGATATAGACGGACTTTCTTCATACCTACTCAAGAAATGCTGTTCATCGTTTTGTGTGCCGTTGAAATACATTTTCAATCTTTCTTTATCTCAAGGTATCTTTATTGATCGTTGGAAAGTTGCGTCGATTACGCCAATTTTTAAATCAGGCAACAAAACCGATGTGACGAATTACAGACCTATTTCTAAACTTTCTAACTGCTCAAAACTATTTGAAAAAATTGTCAAAGAGAAATTATTCTTTGCTATTAAAGAAATAATTGACCCGCATCAACATGGTTTTGTCTGTGGTCGTTCTACAGTCACGAATCTCGCTTCTTTTTCTCAGTTTTGTATCTCATCGCCAAAAGTGAATCGCAAGTTGATGTAATCTACACAGATTTCTCAAAGGCCTTCGATACTGTTACTCATAGTATCCTACTCCATAAGCTGGAACGGTTAGGGTTCCACTCAACATTTTTAAGCTGGGTTAGTTCGTACCTCTCCAATAGAATCTCTCATGTTGAAATTGAAAACACTAAGTCTTACTCGTTTATCGCCACGTCTGGGGTTCCACAGGGTAGTATCCTTGGCCCAATTCTTTTTCTTCTCTTTATTAATGACATTGGATCTTATTTAAAGCACTCAAAGTTTTTACTCTATGCTGACGACTTAAAAATTTTTAGACGCATTACTTGTTTGTCGGATGTTCCGTCTTTACAAGACGATCTCAATAACCTGGCTAATTGGAGTACTAGAAATAAGTTACCTCTCAATATTAAGAAATGTTTTCATATGACTATTTCTAAAAACCAAAACTTCATTAGGTCAACATATTCTCTTTTTGATGCTAGCCTGTCTACTGTTCGTGAATTTGTGGATCTTGGAGTGATGTTTGACTCGGGGTTTACCTTTGTTAATCACATTAACTATATTATCCCTAAAGCCTATTCTAACCTAGCCTTTCTTCGCCGCTATGGAAGGGACTTTAAAGATCCGTATACCCGGAAAATTTTATTTAATTCTTTAGTACGATCAAAATTGGAATATGCTTCCTTAATCTGGAATCCGATCTACTCATCTCATTCCTATAGAATTGAAAGAGTGCAGCGGAGCTTTATTCGTTTTGCTCTCAAACCACTTAATTTCACTGCTCCTTTGATAGCCTATTGTGCCCGCTGTATGCTAATAGGGATGAAGTCACTTGAATCGAGAAGATCCATTCATTCGCTGATGTTTGTTTACGATATCATTTCTGGTCTTATTGATTGCCCGGAGCTACTTGAGCTGATAAGCTTCAATGTTCCGCAACGAACACTACGCTTTCACTATCCGTTTCATGTCAAGCTAATCAAAGCCAATTACCATTATTTTGATCCCATTGCTAGAGCTCTCATTGAATTCAATCGAATATTTAGTAGCCTTGATCTAGATTTTGCACTCCCGAGATCTCGTTTTGGCTCAATGATTGAATCCCTATATTCTTAGTTATACATTTTTAGTTAAGTTAAACTTGTGAATCTAGTCTGTAAGGTTTATATAATCATAGACTCAATAAATGAAATGAAATGAAAATGAAATGAAATGAAATCAGTACATTTTGGGGGTTTTCTGTTTTGAAAAACTACGCAGGACAGNTGGAAAAGTTTATTTAATTCTTTAGTACGATCAAAATTGGAATATGCTTCCTTAATCTGGAATCCGATCTACTCATCTCATTCCTATAGAATTGAAAGAGTGCAGCGGAGCTTTATTCGTTTTGCTCTCAAACCACTTAATTTCACTGCTCCTTTGCCACCCTATTGTGCCCGCTGTATGCTAATAGGGATGAAGTCACTTGAATCGAGAAGATCCATTCATTCGCTGATGTTTGTTTACGATATCATTTCTGGTCTTATTGATTGCCCGGAGCTACTTGAGCTGATAAGCTTCAATGTTCCGCAACGAACACTACGCTTTCACTATCCGTTTCATGTCAAGCTAATCAAAGCCAATTACCATTATTTTGATCCCATTGCTAGAGCTCTCATTGAATTCAATCGAATATTTAGTAGCCTTGATCTAGATTTTGCACTCCCGAGATCTCGTTTTGGCTCAATGATTGAATCCCTATATTCTTAGTTATACATTTTTAGTTAAGTTAAACTTGTGAATCTAGTCTGTAAGGTTTATATAATCATAGACTCAATAAATGAAATGAAATGAAAATGAAATGAAATGAAATCAGTACATTTTGGGGGTTTTCTGTTTTGAAAAACTACGCAGGACAGACCCTTAAATAACAGTACGGTCCTGCAAAAAACAGAACGGATGGTCACCGTACCTATACTGCTAGGTAGGTACTCACCCCATCGAAAGCAAATAACTAGGTTAAAATATATTTTTTCCTGCAATAGCTGCCTGTGGTGTCTCCAGGGTACACATCAGAACACACTGGAGACTGCTACTTCGATTTCTGCGGCATATCCAGCGTACACTGGAAATTGCAATAGGCACAAAATTATGTTGTGAAGTAAGTTATGCCTTAGTAGGTTGCCTTCAAACTTATTGTTGACAACTAAAAAGGATCGCACAGCCCTTCCTGACCGAAACTCTTCTTTAAAGACTTATGTGCCGTGTAACGTCAACCTGGTACATATCGCCGTACACATAAGAACATGATAAAATTTTTAAAAATCTAATCGCGGCTCCTTTCTTATCTTTTTTGCAGAAAACTCTGAAGGCGTAAGAAAGAAACCAACCTCCAACTCAAATTGAGACTGATTTTTTTTTCTAAACAAAAAACTGATTGCTCAAAAAATAAATACATACATAGCACGAGGACAAATATCCGAAACAAAAACAAATTAGTAACCGTGCAAAACAAAAAAGACTATTCTTGTTGGCATTACCCGGTGACCTGATCATATAAAAGTGGCAAATTGGAGGAAAAAAATAAAGTATTTGAAACAAAAAATAATAGGCGCACTGACAACAAGAATAAATGAAATAAATGGGGGAATTAACGCTCTCCTCAAACAGATTAGATTTTCATTGAAAATAATGGGTTGGGTTTAGAAGCTCGATTAGCACGAATAGAGTGTAGCAGCGCAATCCGTGATCAAGACCTTACCAGGATTGACAGCAGGCTAGGCAGTGAAGAAGCATCAAATAATGCAACAAGGGAGTTAAGTCGCGAACACCCGTGCGCCAATGTCCGAACAGGACCCTAAGGAATCGGCAGGACCAGGTATCATCAATTGAAAGACTTCCAAAACAACATAGACTCTAGAACATGGAAGCAAAGAGAAGAAGAGGCTCAGCAGGTAAGTTTTATATTTCAGCGCATGATAGACCAGCTCATTTCATATAAAGGGCGCAGCCGGAGAAAAGCAATACAGGATGGTAGTGGACTTTAAACCTTTAAATGCAGTCAAGATACCTGATACCTATCCCATCCCTGACATCCATGGAACATTAGCCAGCCTCGCCACGCTTAATACTTCACTAGAATGATTTTAATTAAGTGATTAGATACAGTCAACCCCGGTTAAGTGCCACGAACAAAGACCAAAGATGACATTTTTTGTGGTACTTAAGCGGGGATTGCACTTAAAAGAATCCCGCTGAAGTACCACATGGTACTTACGTTAAGTTGGCAAAGGAATATGTATCCTTTAAAAAGATGAAAATTTATACATTTTTCAATAAAGTTTTAATAGTTAAAAACAAAAATGATGTGCAATTCCTTAATAATGTTAAATTTCAATGAAAAACAAAACCATAAAAAAGGGAAATTATGCATTATATGCAAGCAATATGCGATTACATATTTTTAAATTGAATTTTGATTAACTTGTACATATGCATATGTGTCAAATGGTAAAGGACGATTATTGATACAAGTTGTGTGATAGATTAATCGATTTTTCATGTTGCCATATTGTGAGAAATTACATAAAAATTGTTGAGGTGGTACATACGAGGGAAAATTTGTTAGTAATTTTTAGAAGAAAGTGTTGCGCGAATTGCATCTGTATGTGTGGTCGGAATGAGAGAACAAGTATATGTGAGTACTCACGAATGTGGACCCCATGGCTGCCAACTTCCCTAAAAGCACCAAAACTTGGGACAAATCAAAACATCATACATACTTATGTGTATAAAAAGATTTTCGTATCCAGAATAAAATTCACTAAATAAGCACTGAACATGGCGGGAAAGGTATTCTAATAGTATTATATAGTTTTCGAATATTTTTAGCAAAGTGAAGTGTATGTATGTATATACATTTTGATTAAATCAAATGTGTGTATTTAATTTGACAGCACTTGTGCAAATGCTTTATTTGTTTTTTTTTTTTTAATTGCAGGTATGGACATAAAAGTGCAAATAAGTTTTGCATTGACTACATTTTACAAGCTCCAACGAGCTCAACAGTCACGAAAACGAAGGCGACATTCTTATGACCAATTTTTATACTTTATTTAATGCCACACTGGTTATAAAACCATTATCTATTATCTAATTTTGTTTTTGTTAAAAAACTGATGGTTTTTTATAAACATATCGAGCCCTAACCGCCAAAATAACGTAAGCGACACTTTTTTCAAAATTTTCTTTTTGATACAAAAATATTTCTAGAGCATCTAGATGCATTTCTGCATCAAAAAGAACATTTTGAAAAAAATGTCTCTTACGTTATTTTGGCGGTTAGGGCTCGATATGATCTCTAATTTTATCAAATAAAGTTTAACTGCTAAATTATAAAATAAACTTTTTTTCATAAGAGTTTACAGAATTTAAATAATTTAGCACGATTCTAGCCATTTTTGTTTATTAATCTGGCGGGATGGCAGAAACAGAAATGGCAACACTGGTGGTGCGTACCGACTTGCGCATATTAGCTGCTTTGTAATTCACTTTTGCATTGTCAGCGTTCAGTTGGTTGCAAATTTTCAAATTGAGGGGTTGTTCTTGCGCAGATAATTTTTCGTTAGAAATTTGCTTGGAAANAATTTAGCACGATTCTAGCCATTTTTGTTTATTAATCTGGCGGGATGGCAGAAACAGAAATGGCAACACTGGTGGTGCGTACCGACTTGCGCATATTAGCTGCTTTGTAATTCACTTTTGCATTGTCAGCGTTCAGTTGGTTGCAAATTTTCAAATTGAGGGGTTGTTCTTGCGCAGATAATTTTTCGTTAGAAATTTGCTTGGAAAAAAGGACAATCATGCGCAAAACAACCTTTTTATATGACGGTTTTCTACCGACTGAGCCTATTAGAGAGTCGTCTCTTATTTAAGAACACATGCGCAAGCAAGATCGTTAACACGTTATTGTTCGCCAGTATGAATTAGCACATACTGTTTTTTACATATGTATAATCAATTTAAACTTTAAATTAATAAAAAAAAAATTAAGTTGGTCGGCATTTCACGAAGTTGAATTATTTTTAATAAATAGACTACAAATATAGTTACAAATTGTTCCTCTATAAACAAAGAGGTGAATATAATAGCCTTTGGCAATATACATTGCATAAAATGGGTTAATACACGTACAAGGCTATTGCTTACCATTTCGGTTTTAAATTTTTACCCCGCATCAAGCACCGTTTGTAGGGCGGTTCACGAGAATGCTCGCAAAAAATCAAAACATTTTGAATTTCAGCGAGCATGCTCGTCGTTTGTAGCGTGGTTTGCGAACATCGCATTGGAAACAAAAAAAAACAACCTCATTTTGTGTTGATGCTTGCAGTGTGCAAATCGCGGATAAATGCATCCAGCCATATGCGTTAATTGAATTTTTGAAAAATGAGGCTAAATTACTATATGTATGTACATACATAAAAGTAAAATATAAATAAATTTAAGTAACACATACATAAAAAAACGTAAGTCATAAGTATTTCAATTGCATCATCCGCGTCTTTCCTTTCCATGTTTACGCTTTGAGTACAAAATCACTTATGAGCCGCCCGCCGTCTGTAGCAAATGACAGCGAGCATGTTGGCGCATATGTGCGCGCAGATGTTCGTCGTGTGTAGCCAGTTTAAAGGAAATAGAAGTTCTCTTTCATACAAATTCTCTTCAAGAATGTGCTGGATTCCGAATTCGCAACGAGGGTAGAATGCATTGATTAACGAAGGCTCTGATATGCTGGCTGGAGAATAGCCAAGTTGTCGTGTCGACGACCATCCTCCTACCCATTCATTACAGAACGTGAAGCAAGATTCGTTCTCCAATTATTTAAGAATTTTTACCCAAGCCCAACGTTGAAATGACCGCTACCCATTATTCTATGGTGCACTGAGAAAAAGGGTTAGTTTCGACAACTAAAGATATTTAGTTTCCGAATTTTGACAATACTTGGGAACTGTTACCAAGGATTGGGAACTATTACCATGGATTGGTAATTATAACTAAATATATTAAAGCTTCTGATATTCATCTACATAGGTTGTAACAAATCGTTAATTTAGTTGAAGGGTTTGGTAAGTAATAATCAATATTTCTTTGAAGCATATTTCTACAAATTCCATTCAACTTAACGTATGGTTCATAAAAGGATGTTATTAAGCTCTGCTAATGCAGATAAGCTTTCTTTCAACACATGGTTTAGTCATAGTTACCAAATCTTAGTTGAGGAAAAAATTCATGCTTGTGAGACGGGCTGCCAACTTGGCTCAAACCGTGCCATTTTTGACCCTATTTTACTTCAAATAGCCCTTAATTTTTCAATTTGACACAAAATGCACTTTTGAAAAATAGTAATATTTCAATACATTTTTGTGAAATCCTTTGCGTATACTTCTTTTTCTTAACTAAAATTTTGTAATTTCTATAGTGTATAGAACTGGTGTATCTTACTTTGGCATTGGACTTTTGTTTTAGAAATGTGTTTCTAATTTTAATGCTAAATGGGAAGAATTAAAAATAATGGCCCCTTTTTTGGCACTTTTATTTTTTCTATTTGGCACATTTTGGGACTTTTTTCCCTCAATATGGCACTTCATAGCTAAGTATAGTTGGCAGCCCTGCTTGTGAGCTACCCCCAGTGTTGCCGCGCCGTCTCAAGAAAATTTATCACTGACCAAGCCAAAAATGTATCCAATTGTATCCAATTTTCGTTGTTTACGTATACATCTCATAATTTGTAAGAAAACCAAAAATTTTCAAGAAAAAGACATAATTTAACCCATCCTAAGGACTTGGAATACAAGTATATATATTTTTATTAATAAAATTAAACATTTTTAATTTCAATTTATAAAGTACATTTTTTGTGCATAAGTATTTTGCAAAGTAGTATAATAACTAGCAAGTACACTCTAAAAAAGCATGTAAAACTACTACTGAAAAGTATATATTTTTCAACAAGAATCAGTATAAATATACGTATAAGATGTTTAGTATTTGATTTTGAACTTGAGGTCTTTAAAATATACTCATAAATACACATATATAGAATGCTTAAAATTGCAAAAATTTTCAAATTAAAAATACATTTTCTACTAATAACAAACATTACTATACTTTAAACATTTTATGTGTAATTTTGATCTTTGCGGCAAATTTGGTATGTAAAAGTAAACAGGCAATATTTAATTTTATTACACGGCGTGCAAATTTGTACACATTATAAGAGGAAACTGGTTACCTCTCTTAATATGCGCAAATAAACAAAATTTTTTTAGAGTGTATTTAAAGTCTTTTTAGTAAAATTCATACAAATTTCCTTACATAAATAAAATTTAGTTTTTTTAAGTGTATTTTAATCTTAATTGAAATCCTCTTTCTTTTTAAATTAACAAATGAAAATATGTAATATGAAAGAGATTACTGCAGAAAGAGTATAATTTATTATATATATATGTATATTAAGATCTTGCTTACAGCATCCTTTTGAGCTAATTAAAACAATTGCGCTTATTACCTATTTTGGTGAGATCTCTTCATATGTTCATTACTTCGTTCACAAAAATTAAAATGCTTTAATTTCACGCTTAAGTAGCGATTTTTAATACATTTAAAAAACGTAATGCTTTCTACCATCTTTAATGAAAATCGGTTTTTGAACGAAAAATACTTTATAGAATATCTATATAAAATTTTGGCCTATTTAAAAAAGTATCCATATTTATACTGATCGGAAAAAATAAGTATCCCGCAAAAATTAGTCTAAAAATGTATCCAATTGGATCTATTTAGATCCAAACGGCATCCCTGGCCACCCCTAAAGAATTCTGAGCGCGCTCTGAGCACATTTGTGTTTCACATGAACCAACAAACAAGATCACGCAATCGGAAAAGAATGAAAAAAGTAAATTTCTGAGTGTTTTTGACATCTGCCTAAAAATGAAAACAAACAAAGAAAACGAAAAAGGCGCGGTGATTGAGTGCGATTATATTTGTATTTATTATAAAATATAAAAAGTGAAACTTCATGACAATAAGCAAAAAAAGTTCATAAAACATGGTTATAATCAGGGTTGTTGCGAATATTTTTCCGAAATAAAAGTCCTTTCCGTATAATAAACAAACCGCCTGCCCAAATTAATCAAATTTGGGATCATATGAAAGAGGACTGAAATAGCTTTTAAACAAAAATAGCGAACGACCTCTATTTATATATTTTTTATAATTAAATACTAAAGAAATGCATATAACTGACACAAGATTTGTTTTATGGTAATTAATTAACATTTTTTGTTGAAATATTTTTCAATATGTGGCTTTCTTCGTGTAGACATTTCAGTTTTAAAGATATTTAAACCCTCTTTCATTTGATACCAAACTTGTTTAATTTGGATAAGCGGTTTGTTTATTATCCGGAAAGAACTTTTATTTCGGAATAATATTCGCAACAACCCTGGTTTAAATGATTGTGAGTATTTTACAATCGCATATTATCGGCACCGGTCGGACTTTCAATGCCAATGTTCTGACCACAAATGTGCACCCACTTTTTAAGCAAATTTACGTCTCTTGGCAAATCAAACTTGTTCCTCTCACAAAGCACTTCATATTATGTCATAAATTTGTAATAAATCAAAATGTATAATTAAAATCGCTGCAGAAAACACATAAAATCGCTAAAATATCACTCCGAAGAGGTAGAAGACGATGTAAACAGAACCAAAAAATATCAAAAACGCTACGAAAACTTTTTTCTGAAAATCGATTACAAATACAACGATGGCGGATTACGTGATCTGTAGTCGTTGGTTCATGTTGTGTTTCATATACGAAGAGCGCTAGCTGAGCCATGCACACTAGTGTTGCCGTTTTAGCCCTTTGGTGGCTAGATTCAGCTACCACATTCTTTTTTTGGAGCCACATAGAGCCGTTATTAAATACATACATAACGGCATCGGGCGTTGGTCTTGACGTATATAGAATTAATGCGTTAGAGAGATAAATATACAAGCTAAAACTTTTTTGTTAATTAACGATGCATTTTACTAATCAGCCTAATCGTGAGTTTCGCCAGAATTTTTTTCACCCACCCGTAGTGAATACATGGAAACGAAAAGTGAAAAGGTGACTCGGTTCGAGAAAATGAAACTCATGTTAAAGCTGAAGATGTCGGAAGCTAAAGCAGATATTTAAAAACAGATTACGCTATTTGAAAGACCTTGATTAGTTTAGTACGACAGCATTACTAACGTAATTTGCACCAAATTACCGAAAACATTTTAGTCAGTTACTCGGAAACTAAAGAAGATATCCAAAAAGCTGTTAACAAAAAATCGAAATATCTTATTTTAAAATATATAACTGCATCTTTAACTAAAAACTGTCAAATGACGCTTACGGAAATTTCCCATTCAAGAGACGATATTTGAAAGTTACTGGCATAATTTCGAGCCTGTATGTAAATTTTCGACAAAAGTTAAGAAGTATATTCATATGCTGAAAAGATATTTTCGCAGATTCACAATTTATTTAAAGTATATCATCAGCCCTGTTTCCAATTCCAATTGTGAATAAATCGCTCCCATAATTTAATTTGTGCATTCAATATATTTCACAATTAACTTAAATACTAAATTATAAACGACTTCGACACAGTAAAATAAAAAATGTGTATGTATTAATAAAATAAATATTCTAAATACATTTATATTTCGGTTAAACCTGAGATGTTCAAGCACACTGAAATATTTTTCTATCCATTTCTCTAGTGCTAAGATAATTTTCACCACCTTGGATTGCTGCACAACACCCTTATTGCCGAAAAAGCGTTGCTTGCAACACTAGTCCTTTATGGGGACCAAATTTGGTGAAAAAAATAGCTAAGTTTGTTTACTGGATATACTGAGGCACACACTTTTCTTTCTCTATCTAGCGCTGTGACCGACTTGCTATAGCTTAAAGTGCCCGCACTCACCGACGTTAACGTGGCAGCTGACACGATCAAACTTATGAGAGCGCCATGTAAATGCATGATTCAATAATACAAGGGTAGATAATTATTGACAGCCGCGGTTTGACACTCCCTTACAAAAGGTTGCATTTACGAAGGACAGAGAAAGGTGAAGAACGCAATCCCTTGTTGCGAAAATGGTAGTAGAAAAGTACGCAAGGTGGGCAATTAGTAGTGAAATTCCTTTTGTAAATTCTTATGTATTTGCAGGAAATCTGGCATTTTAAACGAAATATTGAACGAAATATTTATACATCTACATGAATTACGTAATTTATGTGCTATTTAGCTGTATAAAAATTGCAAAAGGACTCAAAATTAAAATAAAACTACTATGAGATTTATGTAAACATCCAATTTAAAAACAAGTTATGTTTTCATCAGTTAAATGTGCTTCACATGCATATACAAATAAACATATTGCACAAAAGCTTATACTTCTATTTCACAGCAAAGCTACACTTTTTCCAAGTAAATTTGCAAAGAAACAACACGGTGCCACTGCTAAGGGAGCGGTGCGAGAGAGACAACTGTCAGTTTATCGAACCTTGTATTAGGTTCATTCCTTATCTTTTTGGACTAAAATCTGAAAAGTGTCAAAATGCCAGAGCGTAAGCAAAATGCGCTTTCTAAAAGAGAATAACAGGAAAAGTAAAGGAACGCAAAAAACCAAATTTTTAGTCCAAAGAATGGCAACAACAAAACTAACGTCAAATAAGAACAGAAATGTATGTACAAAACACATTCACACAAGCACAAGCACAATAAACACTTGCTATATCAATTATTTTTTGCCTCCTTCCAATTTCAATTCATTTCTTTTACTTCTTAGATTATTCTCACTTTTAGCGTATTCTTTAATTTCCGTTAATTTAAATTCAGTTGAGTTTGACACTTTTCAGGATTTTGCCAGAAAAAATTCTTCTGACTAAATCTGACTACTTCGGACTGATGAGAGTCGCTCTCACTGACTGTTGCTCTCTCATTTTTGCTGTCATTTCCGAGTTAAGGAACGCTTTTTGGACTAAATCTGACTACTTCGGACTTTTTCTGACTATTTCTGGGAGATAAGGAACGCTCCTATTATTGAATCCTGATGTAAATGAAAATTCACCATAGTGTACGTGCGACGGTTACGCATGACATGTACTGCTTCTCTCTCTCTCTCTCTATCAACAGTAAATTTTATACGTTGATACGTCAAACAGACACGACATACGTACACGTCAGTGAGTGTGGGCACTTTTACTGAGCGCTCTGTGACCACATGCGTGTTTCACCAATCTACGAACAGCGGTAGCGCAGCAATGATTTCCACGCACCCAGTCTCATTCATTGAATCGTTCTTATGCAATTGTCGGCATACTAACATATTCAAACGATTCAATAAGTGGGTCTGTGTGCATTGCTCAGCTGGCGCTCTTCGTATGTGAAACACACATGTGCTCAGAGAGCGCTCAACATTCGTTAGGGGTGGCTCCAGCGTTGCCGAAAACTTCCGCTCAAAAATCGTAAATTTAAAAAAAAAATCGTAATTTCGGCCAAAAAACGTCAGATTTTTATTTATTATACTTTTTTAATAATAAAAAATAAAAACAAAATTACAAAAAACACGACAACGCGTTATATATCCATTGTGAGTTCCCATTGCATATGGGTTAATACAAGTAATTTTTGAGCAAGAAAAAAACCGACTTCCTGATGTAAAAATTTGAGATTACCGTAATTTCTTCATTATCAAATGAGCGCATCTAAACCGAATTAGTACGGGATCACCTCTGAGGTACCACCTTTTCTTTAAGAAAGAAGTATAGAAATCGCTTAACGTGGTCCAAAGGTATGCGATAACATTCATATATAAACAAAATAATCAGCCTTATCATGAGTTTCATTTTCTCCGAACTGGTTCACTTTTCACTTTTCGTTTCCATGTTTTTACTATGGGCGGATGAAAAATTTTCGGGTGAATGTTTTTTCGTGCGAAACTCAGGATAATGCAGAATAATATCCCGACGAATTGATAGCTTTCTCCTTTTTTGAATTCGGTTAAAAAGTTAATTTGTAATTGATAACAACAACTTAAAATTACAATTTAAAACACAACTGCTTTTAAATTGTTTAATTCTACTAGTTTGAGGTTTCTTAAAAGATTTTGATCTGGTTTCAAAGTGTAACGGGAGTATTTGTTAACTGATAGATTATCTTAATTGACAAAAATTGTCTCTCCTATTTTTCTTTCTCTTTCAAATGAGTGTCAGCAGTGAAAATTTACGATTTGGTTAGAATTCTAGAACGAATTAAATTTAACTAAAAGCACGGTTGTAAATGCATGGTTGTATTTTGGACATGCTTTCCTTCAACAATTTTTGTTCATAAATACATACATATGTACTAAAATAAAAGATCGCCGTTTCGGGGGGAGACTTACCTTATTTTATCTGCATTAGCAGAGCTTAATACCATCCTTTTATGAACCATACGTTAAGTTGAATGGAATTTGTAGAAATATGCTTCAAAGAAATATTTATTAGTATTTATCAAACCTTTCAACTAAATTAACGATTTGGTACAACCTAGATTAATATTAGAAGCTTTAATATATTTAGTTATAATTACAAACCCATGGTAATAGGTCCGGGTTGACTTTAGTCGACATGTGTGTGTTTTAGCAAAACTATAACGAATTTTCTCATTAAACTTTACGGCGATGCTAAGAAACAGATATGTTTACATAAATTCTCACTAGTATTTAAGTAATTTTTTGTTTAGATATTTTGCACTTCCATTAGCAAATTTTCATACAAAAAGTGCAGCTTTCACTTAATAATAATAATAATAATAATAATAGATTGGCGCTTACACATATGTTAGTGTTTGGCCGAGCTCATCCTCCGACTTGTGGCGTGCGCCTTGATATTGTCACACAAAGCGCAGGGACCTACAGTTTTACGACGGCTACGAACGGCGACTGTATTTTTATGAGAAGCTGTTTTTCATGGCAGAAATACACTCGGAGGTTTGCCATTGCCTGCCGACGGACGACCGCTGTTAAGAAGAAACCTTATTTCTATATTTTTTGCGATGTTGCGCTGACCAGGGTTTGAACCCGGGTGCTGCGGAGTGGAAGCGCGCACTGCTTACCACTACACCACAGCGGCCGACAGCGGCAGCTATCACTTGTACTTGCATAAATGCACGATCTTTTCAATGTTCACGTGTGATTTGTGTACATTAAATGTATTTTATTTTATTTTTTAACAATATAAAGCGCGTTAACCCATTTCACTACGCAGAAAGGTTTTCTCTGCAAAAGGTGTTCAGCCCCTTTTCTTCACAAAACAGAAAGAGAATTCTACTTTGTGAGGGTTATAATCCCTAAGCGTGGCCGAAGGCCGCCTACACAGAAAGGTGTTCTCTACAAAAGGTGTTCAGCCCCTTTTCTTCGCAAAACAGAAAGAGAATTCTACTTTGTGAGGGTTGTAATCCCTAAGCGTGGCCGAAGGCCGCCTACACAGAAAGGTGTTCTCTACAAAAGGTGTTCAGCCCCTTTTCTTCGCAAAACAGAAAGAGAATTCTACTTTGTGAGGGTTGTAATCCCTAAGCGTGGCCGAAGGCCGCCTACACAGAAAGGTGTTCTCAGCAAAAGGTGTTCAGCCCCTTTTCTTCGCAAAGCAGAAAGGAGAATTCTACTTAGTGAAAAAAAACCTTAAAAAGGGAAAATTTGGAATAAAAAATCGCCCGATTTATCTATTCACGCGCTTTTGGATGATAAAATTGATGCAATTTGCATCAACATATTTGGTGAATTTCCCAACTTTAACAACAAATTACTTAAAAACTATAAGAGTGCGCGGGTTTGGGTCTTCACTTTAATTTATTTTTTTTTCGTGTCGAATTTCACTAAAATTTTCCCATAGTTCCCAATCCTTGGTAACAGTTCCCAAATACTGTCGAAATTCGGGAACTAAATATCTTTAGTTGTCGGAACTAATCCTTTTTCTCAGTGTAGCTGAGTGTGCAAAGATGCTTGAATCAATTGGTTGCTGCCAAGACGGAACATAAAATGTACGACTTGTCTTATCTTAATTATGAAGTGAAGTGTAACGTGGTGCAAACGGGTTTATTTTATATGATCTATAAGCCTTATATAAGGCGCAAATTTTTTGGTGGGTAGTTACTCTCTCTTGCTTCCTGAACGCAAGGTTGGCGGCCCTCTGGTCATAGAGATGCGTTGGCTTGTGCGTGTTCGAAGTTAATACACTAAATTATTAGGGGTATTCTCGAAATCTTGCAAAGCCGTTGCACGTTGCACGTTGCATGGATTGCAACACATGCAAACACGCAACAACAAAATACATGGGAGACAACATTTCCGATCGCTGCAAATTATGCAACGTTTAAAGCCAGGCATATATTTTGTAAAAAAGCATAGCGATAAATGCGACCTTGTGCTAGCTGTTTTTTTGTTGGAATTTCTACACATTTCTATCGTTCCTCTCATTTCGCTCACTTAATTTTTTGCTGTATTTTGTTATTGTATTTGATACAGAATTCCACTGCTTGCTACCAATGGGGTGCTCTCGTACATACTCTTGCAAATTTGGAATAGTATTTTGGCTTTTCGTGGAATTCGTGCAACGTGCAAGACAACGAGAATACCCATATTCAGTATTATTTCGGCGGGAGAAGTGGGACGCCCGTCCGAGTCTGGGTTCGTTGAGCGTACCACAGCCTTTGACCAAACTCACCTCATAACCGCATAAAAACCAAATTAAAAAGGTGTCTTCATCATTTTCATCGCTTTTCTTCGAAACGAGATTAAAATGAAGCTGCCCCGATGACCACGAGTTCAGATATATTTATGTATGTTCAGATATAAATGAAAAAAAATGTGCCCTTATAAGTGAATCAGGGTGTAGAGTTTGAGAAAGGGAGTTTGCGCTAGGGAATAAAGGTATTTAGAAAAATGTGCCAAAAACTAAAATTTTTTATTGGACAGTATACTCACATAAATAATACTTATAGATACGAAAATACGCTTTTAATAAAAGTAAGATTAATTACTAAAATTTAGGTATTTTGGTTAACTCTAGTTTGGCAAGTTTTGCCTATCATTTATTCTTACCCGCTCTCATGGACATGAAGAAATAAAACACGGCCCACGCCAAAATTACTATATAGTAAACGTTCATCCAACACGACATTACAGCAGCAGCGTAACCAATACCTAAAATGAGAACGCGGAATTAGCAATATACGAAATAGATTAATCTATCGTAATATTTTTCAATAAAAACGCTTTGGTATTACAAGTGACGTGAGTTACAAGTAGCAATAGTTTTCTTCTAAACCAGTAATGGGTATTTCATATCACGCGTACAGCTTAACTGTATGCTTTTCACACGTATGTATATGCTCACACATTATTTTGTGGAACAAAAACGGAATTCAACCAACCAAGGCGAATTAATATAAGGTGATAGCAGGAGTACAAATACGAAAATTTACATGTATTTTGTTTTTGCTTTGGCGGCATAAACTGTCAAAATCTGTAAGCGTGTGTGTAGAAATTCAAAGAAATTTTTTCAGTTTGATAACAGAAGCCGTGCGGCGAAACACATACACAAAATCAGCTGAGCTAGAAACACCACCTTATATAAATTCGCCTTGCAACCAACGAATCAGTCTGCCATAAGCAGTGTTGCCTCGACGTCATGGGAAAATGTATCGTAAAAAATCTAAAATTGGATCAAAAATTTTTTTTAAGTATCAAGTTAGAAAAAAAAATGTAAAAAAATGCTATTTGGTTTTAGATCTTTGCTTTTTATTATTGTCAACAATGCAATAACTAAAAAATCATGTAATTTACATTCATACACATACATACCCTGTAGTGAAAAGCTGAACCAGTATGCACAAATTCCAGTTCATGAACTATTATTTAAGGATAAGTCATACCAGTTCGTTATGAACCATAATTATACCAGTTCCTCATAGAAAAAAGTAAACCAGTTGGTAGAAATTCTAGTAAGAAAACTGGTATTAAATGGAGAAGTCATACCAGATCGTCGTGGACTACAATTGTACCAGTTCTCCGCAGTGAAATGCCAAACCAGCCAGTATAAATACTAGTTCATTAATTTGTATGTGCCAAAGCGACGGCCTACCATTTCGGCGATTTCGAACAACTTATGCGATTAGCGACATCTGTCTTTGAATAGGCACAACCAAGACTAAAATGCGGTTAATTGCTTTCATCGCAAATGTCGGCTGTGGCGTCGATTCTGGTTCAGAGATCTCAGGTTCGAGTGCGCGTGGAGGTTGTTAAAGTAAAGTAAGTGAAATGATTTGAAATAATTATTTTAATTTAAATATAAAATAAAAACTGAACATAAATTTAGTTTGATTTGGAAAAAACCTAAATACTTAAATACCGTAAAAAATGAAAATAAATAATTTTTTCTTTTTAAAACAATAAATTTAAAAATTACACAAGGAATATAAATGAAAAAAAAAAAAAAAAAAAAATTAAAAAAGATTCGCACCCTGAGATTCGAACTCAGATTTCTTGATTTGGCGTGCCAAAGCTTTACTCTGTCGACCATTACCACTGTTGCAGCGCCGCGAGCAAAATGACATACTTATGCTTTTCACGGGGGATGAATAGGCACATTTCGCTCTAGTGCTTATACTTACGGCTTTATATCGGCATCAAAGTAACCGTCTTCAAAAGCAAACAAAATAAGCTGTTTTCATTTGACATTTTATAAGTTAACATAATGGAAAGTGATAAAAATCTAATTTTATTCGGCATTATAAAATCGTGGCAAAGAAAAAGATCGATTATTATTAATCAGCTTTTAAATACTGATGCGATTATTTGGAATTTGAGCGGAACAGCTGACCTCCAATTCACTTTGAGTGAGAGCGGTGTTTATACACTCTTTCTAACTGTCTGGAGAAATAAACTACCGATTTGAAATGGATTGTGAGCCAAAACACTTCGCTCTTTCAAAGCGAATTGAAATTCAGTTTATACATATGTTTTGAATCGCGGCGAAATGAATTAAAGCGACTTATGCATGCGTATAAACGTAGTATATAGTCAACTGGTATGATGCTTCTAGTATTTCTACTGGTAGTGTGCTGATGCAGGAGCGGACAATTGGCAATTCCTATGACACCGCCATGTTAAAAATACCAGTCGCTAACATTGAAAAAGGATACAACGTGAACTAGTTGGGCTGAACCGCAAACTAGTAGCATTCTGGTTCACAACTGGTAGCTTTCCCTGCAGGGTATGTATGTATTCACATAAAGACAATCTAACAAAATATAAATTATTGTTTGTAATCTTGTATAAAGACGAACAAAATATTATGTACAGATTTCACAGAAACTTTAATAAAAATAATTAAACCGGCACAAAAAAGGGGTGTGTGCCTTTAACCAGGCCGACTTACCGACATGTATTTCGGCCCATTGAATCCGATTCTGAGATCCGTTTGACTCGTACACTCTCAAAATTTCGAGTAAATTGCGAGTTTTTTGCCTTTTTTTAATTTCGCAATTAACTCGAAATTTAGGAGGTATACGAGTCAAACGCTCCTCAGATGGTGGGTCTGGTTAAAAGCACGCACCACTTTTTTTGTGTGCCGGTGTTATCGAATTATATGATACATTCCAAGTTAAACCCGTTGGAAATTATGTCAAAAAGTATACTTCTCTTTTCATACTGGATAAATTTTAAATCTGAAAATATACCTACGCTCTGCAGCCGCAGTGCTTTGTATGAGGCAAGTAAAGTAAAGTAAAAATTAATGCAGTCAGCTCATTATTCAATAGTCTCGTTAAAGCACTTTTTAAACTTATTTGACCACAAAATTTTCAATATTTTCGATCAAATTTTAAAAGCTGTTATAGCATACATATCTGTGTTCGTATGGAATAGTAGCTTATGTACAGTAGCTGGCTTTAGTACAATGCGGCATTCCCTTTATCCTTTGAACGACAAGGAATGTTTTGATGAGACTTAATAAGAATATTGACTTGCTAGTATCGGAACTGCACGTTTATTTGCCAAAAGTTCTTAAACGGTTCGGAGCCAGTGAGTCATTCGCAATCGTATGCTGCGAATGCCGCATTATACTACAGCCAGCTTTTCGACATTCGCTACTATTCCATATGAACACAGATATGAGGTGCGTTCGTTTAAAATCTCAGCAGAAACCAACCAACTGCCAAATTCCGGCGAAATGTCATCTGTTCGCTCACAAGAGAGAAATATCCAAAATAGTACGCGAACAGAAAATTTGCAGAAACTTGCAAGTTAGACGAACAGCTGATATAATTTTTATTTACATTCAAAAGTGTAAAATTTAAAACGTACGAAAAGTTATCACAAAGTGTTATACTGACACAGTTTATTGATTAAACATATAACTACTTATTTCTTACAAGTTTAATTAGTCGCATTTTGTAATTTTTACTTCCAAACCATCAAATTCTATTTTGTGATTTGCGTAAATGCCAACCAGCTGTTTTTGATCAGCTGTTTTCCTGTTGGCAAATTGCTGTTGGCAAAAATTTTTCCAGCAGAAACCAACAGCTTCCCCTCAAAATGAAATGTCACTTTGCTCTCTCAATTTCCCCTACTTTGCAAGTTTTTTGCGTACGCGAACGCAAAAACTTGTAAGTTTTGGTTAAACATGAACAATTAACAGCTACGCGAACGAACCTATGTATGCATATGTATACTTCCTCTTTGTGACGCTTCAAAGATCGTACTACGCGAAAATTTAAGTATCTCCTTTGAAGTATATGGATCAAAACGGCAACACTGGCCATAAGCTGCTGCCGAGGCATGTTGCGTTGTTTGCATGCTCTACAGGCGCATAGTTTATGTCGAAAATTGGGGTTGTCCTTGCGCTTTCCTGTAATGCTTTTTCTTTAATCTCTTGTGTATATTGTAAATTTGTTGTTTTAAAAAGAACAAAAAATTATTTCTCATAATTTTTTTATGGTGTTTTCCAAATCAAATTAAATTTATGTAAAAGTTTAATTTTATATTTTAATTGAAATAATTATTTAAATTAATTTACTTACTACAGTATATTTTGCTTTGCTGCGTCTATGCTTAAGTGCACATTTAAGATACCTACCCCAAAATGCGCATCAGAGGCATTATTTTTAACATTTATAAGGAAACTGCTCCGATAGATGCATTTAGCATACCTGCACATTGGCGATACCTGCTTTAAAAATTGTGCGACTAGTATCAATTATCAAAGAAAGTATTACGTTTACCTGAACTGGCGCTACAATTACCTAATTTTACAACTTTTTATTTATTTTGTTCAGCTCGCAGAACAACGAAAATGGTTATTAATTTATGTAATTTCTAATTTCTACGTGCTACATAAGTGCTTCTCCATTATTTGGTTTCATAGGGATTTGGATACCTTCCTCATTGAAGTAGTAAAGAAAATTCGCTTAAGTGCCTTTTTCGGTTAAGTGCACAAGTTTTTCATGCAAAGAAGGATGTGCAGCTAAGCAAAATATACTGTATACTTTAACAACCTCCACGCGCACTCCAACCTGAGATGTCAGAACCAGAATCGGTAGTGTTCGCTCACTTGACGCCACAGCCGGCATTTGAGATGAAAGCAATTAACCGCATTTTAGCTTTGGTTGTGCCTATTCAAAGACAGGTAGCGCTGATACTACTACTACTGATATACTGGCTGGTTTTGCATTTCACTGCGGAGAACTGGTATAACTTTTTTATCCTTAAATAATAGTTCATGAACTGGAATTTGTGCATACTGGTTCAGCTTTTCACTACAGGGCATGTGCGCACAACCTCCTCGTTTTAACTGAAGCCACGGTAAAATCTGATCAGGGTTGATAAGGAGAAGGCAGTGGCGGATACAGGGAAGGGACATGGGGCGATCGCCCCTCCCTCAGAGCTCGACAAAATTGCGCTTAAAATATATTACCTCAAATGAGAAATTTAAAAACAAATTAAAAAAAAAATTAATATTTTTTACTTTTAAATATTTGTTTAAAAAAGTACAGTATAATTTTCAACAAAAACCATATGAATCCAAGTCTGAATCTTTGTGGAACATTTGAAAAAACCAACAAACTTATGTAAAAATTTCGAACTTTTAAATTCGTTTTTTTTTTTTAATATTTTGGGCATGCAGTTTTGTAGCCCATTTAGTTTTATTGCAAGTTTAAAGTAACTGGGACTTACCCTTGACTTTTGGCATTTTTATTTTTGTCATTTTGCATGTCATTCGAAGCATTTTCGACGATTTTTTTTAATATGGAGAAAATGAGCAACACCTTTAAAAAAATTTTATGGTAAATCCGAATTGATTTTTTTTTAATTTTGCACAACACCTTCAACTGTGTAACCAGACATTTGTATGCGCATAAAAATTTTGAGGTTGGTCACATTTGCCTGGTTATCAGGTTATGGGGTTATATTTTTTACTCAGTTTACAACAATAAAAACACTACACAATAATAATTTTTAACCAGATATCCTGATAACCAGGCAATTATGAACCACCTCATTAATAACTAGAAAAATATACTAAATCTTTAAAATCTTTCCACAACCGTTCATTACCGTTCTTATTAATTTTTATTATAAGAGCGTATTTTGCGAAAACATCTGTATTCAACGGTTAAAATAAATTAATAAGTCCCGGCTTATTCGGTATTACCCCGATGTATTACACGATCAAAAAATGATGATGAAATATCCATAAATTGCCTAATGCATTAACATTAAAGCAATATATTAATTTCATATCAGGGGGATAACAGAAAAATGCGTAGAAAAGCGCTTGCATTGCCACGTTAGACTTTAGACCAAAACTGACGTAAGAAGAAAAAAATTCCAGGAAGAAATTTTTTGGCGCAGTTAGGTGTCTCCTGTTTAGGTGAACACAAAATTAAAATTTTTCCCCCAATTGCGATATGGGAAATGTCCGCCATCTTGGATTTCGTGTTGTTTCCGATTTGCGCACGAATTTTGCATTTCTCGCGAAAAAATGTAGAGAACAAATTTGTAGAGGATTCGATACCCTACAATTTTCATGTGCCTAAAATTTTTTTAAACAATTCTGTGTTCGTATGGAATAGTAGCTTATGTCGGCAAGCTGGCTTGAGTATAATGCGGCATTCCCTTCATTCTTTAAACGACAAACAATTTTTTGATTAGACTTAATAAGAATATTTACTTGCTAGTATCGGAAATATTTATGCACGTTTATTTGCCAAAAGTTTATCAACGGCTCGGCGCCAGTGAGCCATTCGCAATCGTGTGCTGGGAATGCCGCATTATACTAAAGCCAGCCTTTCGACATAAGCTACTATTCCATACGAACACAGAATTATTTATTGCTAATAATATGCAAAAAAGTTGCCAAAATTAGGTAAGTGGCGCGGTTTTGAGCAATTTCTATTTGAAAGAAGTGGCACATTTAAATGGCAAAGTTGTAGAGCACAACATTTCAAATAAACGCATTATTTATACAGGGTGTCCCAGAAGTAACGTGCCAAACTTTAGGGGAAGGTAGGTGGGGGGGTGCGCTCCCTGATAAACAAAAAATTTTCAGGTAAAAGTGTCACCGTTTTTGAAATATTTACATTTTTTCGAATTTAAAAAAAATCGTGCCTTTTCATGTGTTTTCTTTAACTGCAACTACAAACCGGGCAATACTTAGTAAATTTTTTATGTAAAATACTTCCAGATAGTTGCCTCTCCATACTCAAATGCAATGTAGTTAAAATATATTAAGGAACCATCATAAAATTAGGACTATTTCTGGATTTTTAACTTTTTTATATTTTCTTCCCCAACTTTGACTATCTCGAGTGTAAAAAATTGCTCATTTAATAAAGATTTCAGAAAGGTGCCACACTTACTGTTTTGAATAGAAAAAAAAA
>NW_016157615.1:115182-165142 GCF_001687245.7 Rhagoletis zephyria | reverse complement strand
AAGGTGCCGAGCTTGTATTAGAGTAGAAGGTCGCCAATTTGAGCATATTTTATCAATAAATGAATAAATTTTTCTTCAAACAACTCATGTATATCTTATTTCACGTGAACCCATCCTTCACACAAAATATTGATAGATATAGCCCTTGTTATAGACTCTAGTCCGAATTCCGGTAAGTAACATAAAATAATGTCAGAAGCAAGTAATTATGTACCTTTGTACTATTTAGCATGTCATTTGACGGTAACAAGAGCAAATTCAATTTAAATCTATTAAATACATTCTAGCGTGTCTCAGTCCTTTACCTACAAAAGCGGCTATAACCTTTTTTTCTATTCGAAACAGTAAGTGTGGCACATTTCTGAAATCTTTATGAAATGAGCAATTTTTTAATGTAATGTAAAGTTATAGCTCAGTACATTTTTTTTCACCCGAGATAGTCAAAGTTGGGGAAGAGAATATCAAAAAGTTAAAAATCCAGAAATAGTCCTAATTTTATGATTGTTCCTTAATATATTTTAACTACATTGCATTTGAGTATAGAGAGACAACTATCTTGAAGTATTTTACATAAAAAATTTACTAAGTATTGCCCGGTTTGTAGTTGCAGTTAAAGAAAACACATGAATAATGTAAATATTTCAAAAACGGTGACACTTTTACCTGAAAATTTTTTGTTTATCAGGGAGCTCACCCCCCACCTACCTTCCCCTAAAGTTTGGCACGTTACTTCTGGGACACCCTGTATGTTCACGTACGACGTGTAGATCTCGACCAACAACGCGCTCAATGCAGCTGCAGAATTATCGAAAGCGGTTGACGTGGTCCAAAGTTATGCGGTAACATAGGTAGATAAAAAAAAAAAATATTCCGACGAACTGGAAGTCGACTACAAAATGATGTGCACATGAAAATTGCAAGGAATCGAATTCTCTAGAAATTTGTCCCCTACCTTTTTCGCGAGAAATGCAAAATTCGCGCGCAAATCGTAAAAAATACAAAATCCAGATGGCGGACATTTCCTGTATCGCAATTGGGGGAAAAATTTTAATAAATCAAATTTCTTCCTGGGATTATTTCGTTGGAAAAATCTAATGCAAAATTCGCGCGCAAATCGTAAAAAACACAAAATCCAAGAGCGGACATTTCCCATATCGCAATTGAAGAATAAATTTTCATTTTGTGTTCATCTAAACAGGAGACACCTAACTGCGTAAAAAAATTTCTTCCTGGAATGTTTTCGTTGAAAAAATCTAAAGTGATCGGGCTACGCTAAGGAATTGGATTTTGACATTGCATTCCTCGGAGAGCGAATAGACAAAATTTTCGGGCTAATTGTCGTACATCTAACGCCGAAGATTTTTATCGCAAAGCAATATTTATACCGCCACTAAATAATATTTTGCTCGATCTCCGAGAGAGATTATCGAAAGAGACATTAAATGTTTTTAATTTGAAGATACTAGTTCCATTTAAAATTGGGGAATATAATAGGCTAGATGAAAAAATAATGCTTTCGAACGCGTAAAATTGCTTGGAAAACGATACGAAATTTTCTTAGAAAAATACGCTATCAATTTGGATGGAGCGTATAACGATGGATAATAAGGTAAGCGAAAAGCCATTCCCAAAATCAGCAGCAGAAGTTCTTGGTAAATGCGACGAATAAGCTTTTCCATTGATGAACAAACTTCTTCGCATTCTGGCCACACTTTCAGCTAGTAACACTACTTCAGAAAGGAGTTTTTTCACCCGTCGCCAGTTAAAAACATGGTTGCGTAGTGCCATGAATGAAGAATGACCTATCCTCTAGCCCTTTTACAAACCTCAGATATTGAGATTGACGCTGAAAGGATAATAGAAAGATTAGCAAAAGGAAAGCGCAAATTTGAGTTTGCAATTTTAATTATTATAATCAAAATTCTGAATAAGTTGTTAAGTTACTTAATTCCATCCTTTATTTGACAAACATAGTAAGCAATAAATAAGTATTTATATATATACTTATATTGCTTTATCGTGCGTTTTTTTACAAAATAGTATAATTTTTTTATTACTGGGCACTGTGTAAATGGACCTTGCACCAAATTCACAAAATAAAACTTCCTAAAAGTAAAATTATATCGCAAAATATTTTACTTCACACTTTATAAAAATTTCCCGAAACCCTATTTGCACGAAAAATAAATGAAGGTGGGATGCTTGCAGGCCATATAGCTCGAACTTTGATTGGTCACTGCCCCGTGAATCAAGTTAGATGCCTGAAATTTCACGTTATTTGACAAGTTGATCCCAATCATCCCTAAGTTTAAATACTTCCTAAAAATGGAACTGCAGGACTTTAAAAATCCCTTATAATCCAACATACATGCCGACATACCAGCGTTAATTCGTACGGAATACAGCACGATCCAGAAAATAAAGGTCGCAACATTCGCGGACCGATAACCCTCTCTTCGTCGATTTGACGACGCTGACGTCATAAAATACTTTTGTTTACATTCACTGTTGCCAACTTGATGCTTTTCGCACCAAATTTAGTGGGTATTCAAAACGCGAAAATTTTTGAGTTTGGTTCTTGGTGCTTTTGTTTTTAGTTTGAAGACACCAAATTAGAAAATTTAAAAAAAATGGAAGCAAAATTTATAGCAATCGTAAGTGTGGTAAGCAACTTTATAAAAATTTAAACAAAATCATGGCACAGTGACAATCATAAGCGACAACAAAATATGTGGCAGCACCTTCAATCATGCCAGAAGAAATCGACCGTCGTGCAAGAAACATTGATTTTTATTAATTTGAATTGGCATCCTTACAATAAAATTATGTATGCATATAAAGTACATAAAATACACCAATAAAAATTTGGTGCTTTTTCAAATTCAAAACTTGGCAATACTGCCTTTTGTTTGACGCTTCCTCTTTTTCTTGTCGAGTTCGTTTTGCTCTCTCATTCGGGTATTTGTTGACGTCACGGCCAGTTGCTCTCAGCTCGATTGGCGCAATCTTGTAAATATTCTATCATTCTTGGGAATACAACGCAAAGCAAGGGTTATGTATACATATACATACGTGTTAATGTTAACGTTAAAGTTGATTCTTATGTTAAAAAACAAATATGTATGTACAGTTCAAGGAGAAATAGTGGGCAATTATGTATGTAGAGTCGTTTATGTTGCCACAAACCCTGCTGCTTTGTTTTTTTGTACTAAGTGAACGCAATATTAAAAGCAGCCATACCACCTACATACATATGTACACATAACGCAAAGCTCGAGAACGGCTGAACCGATTTTTTTTTTAATTTCGGACATCTGCTGCAGACGTTCAAAGGATGGTTATCGGCTAACAAAAATCTCGATATATAAAAAGGGCGTGGAACCTCCCATACAAACCGAATTTTTCATACTCCATATCTCTGGAAATGTTCATGGTAGAGTTCTTGCACTTCGTATGGAGATATATGAAATCGATCGCATACTCTTGGAGAAAAATTGGACTTATTGGAAAAGGGGGCGTGACGCCTCCCTTTCAAGCCGAATTTTTCATACTGCAATCTCTGGAAGTATTTATGGTAGAGTATTGGAACTTTGTATGGGGATATATGATATCCATCGCATACTCTTGGAGAAAAATTGGAGCTTTGGGAAAAGGGGGCGTGGCAACTGCCATACAAACCGAATTTTTCATACTGCAAACCTCTAGAGGTGTTCATAATAGAGTACTGGAATTTGGTATTGACAGATGCATATGAAATCGATCGCATACTCTTGGAGAAAAATTGGAGCTATTGGAAAGGTGGCGTGGCAGCTCCCATACAAACCTAACTTTTCATACTGCATTCCTCTGGAACTGTTCATGGTAGAGAACTGGAACTTGGTATTGGCGCATATGAAATCGATCGCATACTCTTGGAGAAAAATTAGACCTATTGTAAAAGGGAGCGTAGTACCTCCCATACAACCCGAATATTTCATACTGCATATTTATGGAAGCGTTCATGGTAAACTTTTTGAACTTGGTACGAAAATATATGAAATCAATCACATACACCTCTGCCACGCCTCTTTTTCAAATAGCTCCAATTTTTCTTCACGACCATGTGATTCGATCTCGTATAATAATAATAATAATAATAATATCCCAACGGTTTTTACCCTCCATTCCCGCCCATCCGCACGAGGGGCGCAGTCCGCATGACGTACGGAACCAATATTTTAAATTTTTGTGCCGAGTCACGATAGGCAGGAGTTTGTTAAGTGTCGAGATCTAAAACTGTTCAGCTACAGAACTAAATTCATCAGCTGATTTTATGTATTTATGTCAATAATTCACTTATTGAGAGAGGAGAGTATCGCTTTCTTAATGCTGAAAAGCGGATCTGATATATCAAACGTGCTGGAATGAGAGTTAAAATCCTGGCATAAGCAACGGAGTGGGTCGTGCAATTCAAAATTGGTTTTACAAGCTTTCAGAAATATGGGACAAAAGTGTCTTGATACGCGTGAGGGAACATTAAAGCTTACATCAGCCAGAAGAGACGGACTTGAAATTGAGCCTGTCAGTAATTTAAGCATAAAAATTATACCAAGCATTTCCCTGCGACTGGCAAGTGTAGGAAGGTTAATAAGTTTTAAGCGACTCGTATAAGGTGGAAGACTATATTGAGAATCCCATCGGAAATTTCTTAAAGCAAAAAGTAGGAATTGTTTTTGAATTGATTCTATCTTGTCTGAGTAAATTTGATACCTTGGATTCCAAACCACCGAGCCGTATTCCAGAATCGGCCTAACTAATGTTGTAAACAGGGTTTTAGTGATATAAGGGTCACTAAATTCTTTTGACCATCGTTTCACAAATGCAAGTACACCTTTAGCCTTGTTGACTGTCACATTAATGTGAAGATTAAAATTAAGCTTAGGATCCATTGTGATACCAAGGTCCACAAAATTGTATACCTGTTCCAGGTTATGGTTACCTATTATATAAGAAACTGGCAGAACAGCTCTTCGCGAGAAGCACATTACTTTACATTTCTTAAGATTTAGAGGCATAAGATTTACTTTACACCAGTAAGCCATGCTGTTTAAGTCTGATTGTAGCAAAGACCTTTCTTCAATTGAAACGTACGATTTATAAAGTTTTACATCATCTGCATACATTAAAATTTTGGAGAATTTTATATCTGTAGAAATATCGTTTATAAAAAGCAAGAACAGAATCGGGCCTAGGTGGCTACCCTGAGGGACTCCTGAAGTAACATCAATGACGTCAGAGATAGTATTTTTAAACAATACCCTTTGTGATCTATCATAGAGGTATGAAGAGATCCAACGTAGAAAATTAGGTGGAAGACCAAGAAGATCAAGTTTATAGATGAGCAACGAGTGGCACACTTTGTCAAATGCTTTACTGAAATCAGTATATATAACATCAACAGTTTTGCTCTCACTAAATGCTTTTGAGATATAGGATGTTAATTCAAGTAAATTTGTAGAAGTTGATTTGCCCTTGCAAAATCCATGTTGACTGTATGAAATGCTAGAAGTGATAGAATGCGTCAACCGATTTGTTATAATTGCTTCAAATAATTTAGGAATTGCAGAAAGCTTAGCTATGCCCCGGTAGTTCTCCACTGAAGACCTGCTACCGCTTTTATGTAAGGGGGTTATGAACGATTCCTTCCATACAGTTGGAAAAACGCCCTCTTTAAGAGACAAATTAAATAAGGCTGTTAACGGCTCATAGAGATAATCAGCACAATTTCTAAGAAAACAAGTGGGGATCTGGTCAGGACCATAACTAAAAGACTGCTTTAAGGACTTCAGGTAAACTAAAACATCATCGGGAGATATTATAGGGTTATGTATTGAGTTAATTGGACTTAGTTTAAAAGGATAGTCAAAGTATGCTTGGGAGTTAGTGGAATAATTGGATTTAAAAAACTGAGCGAACATGTTAGAAATTGTTTGATTATCACCAGAGACGGTATTTTGATACTTCATGGCGGAAGGAAACCCACGTACATTTCGCTTGGAGTTTACGAAATCATAAAATGATTTGGGGTTATATATTATACGTCGTTTGATTTTACACAAGTAATCTTTATAACACTTTTTGTTTAATTCAAAGAACTTGTGACGCAAAAGTGAGTATTTTACATAGTATGAGTGTAAGCCGGTTTTTTTGTGTAATCTAAAATAACGTGACTTTCTGTTTTTCAAGTTTCTCCATTCACTTAGCGGTATGAAACATACTTTACAACCTATTCTCATACCTACCAAATATACACAAAAAATTTGATACAAATCGGTCAAGCTGTTTTGGAGGAGTTCGACTACAAACACCGTGACACAATATTTTTATATATTAGATTGTTAATACAAAAATACTAAAAATTCTAAAAGAAAAAAATAAAGAAAATTTTTTTAGGATAGGGACACCCTAACCACCAAATTCCAGTACTCTATCGTGAACACTGCCAGAGGTATGCAGTATGAAAAATTCGGTTTGTATGGGAATTGCCACGCCCCTTTTTCCAATAGCCCCAATTGCTCTTCATGACCATGTGATTGATGTCATTTATTTCCATACCAAGTTGACGTACTCTACCATGAACACTTCCAGAAATATGCAGTATGAAAGATTCGGTTTGTATGCGAGGTGCCACCCCCCTTTTTCCAATAACCGCAATTTTTCTGCATGAGTATGCGATTTCTTTTATATATCTCCGTACCCTTTTCGAGTCTTCTTCCATGAACATTTTCCGGGATATGCAGTATGAAACATTCGGTTTGTGTGGGAGGTGCCACGCCCCTTTTTCAAATAGCTCAAATTTTTCTTCACGACCATGTGAGTCGATCTCATATATCTCCATACCAAGTTCCAGTACTCTACTATGAACACTTCCAGAGATATGCTGTATGAAAAGTTCGGTTTGTATGAGAGATGCCACGCCCCATTTTCCAATAACCGAAACTTTTGTACATGAGTATGCGATTGTTTTCGTATATCTCCACACCATGTTCGAGTACTCTACCATGAACACTTCCGGAGATATGCTGTGTGAAATATTCGGTTTGTGTGGGAGGGGTTTTCATTAAAAAAACGGCCTCAAGCTCAATAAAATTGTTGAAAATAATTGTTATAAGGACAAAAATAACAAACAAACAAATAACTTAAGGACGAGCACACCTAAAAAAAATAGTTAAACATTCTAAAAATAGAACGAATAACGAAAACCAACAACCACATGATCAAGTGTGAATTGCAGCGGAATAGCTGCGCTTGATTGTAGTTGGCTCACATGAAAAAAGTGGAAAAAGCAACAACAATTTATAAGACGAACATTGCACAGTGCGTAGGCAACTGGCTGACTCAGCTGGGGTCGTCGGTTCGAATTCCGCTGAAGAAGTCTGATGAGGAGATGTGGTGGGCTCCCAAATAGCTATCACTTCTACCATTTATAAATTATTGTTAATTTTTCCAGAATAGTTTTCATTAAAAAGACGGCCTCAAGCTCAATAAAATTGTTCAATATAATTGTTATAAGGCCAAAAATAACAAACAGACTAAAAACATTTTCTATAATGTCAAATTTAATTTCCCAAATGGGCGTAATGGGCTACGAAGGCATACCCTTGGTTTTCTCTAAATTATTCTTACCCCACTGGTAGAGGGCCTCGGGTGTAAGAATTTGTTGTGACGTCGGGAGCTGAAGACTTACACTAGCTGCTAGTCTCTTAAAATTTCGTCCAATCCCGTCGCAAGCAGATTTCCCATGTGAACTTGCAACAAAGTTCAATTCTGCCATTTCCTTCAAGGAATTTTCGTGATATCAGACCTTTAGCAAAGTTAATATGACTTATTTATATTGTTTTTTATTTCTTTCAAAAATATACAATTTCATAAGATTTCAATGTCTGTTTAACATATTGCTCGAGCGTTAGACGATCTAGAGTCCATACGCCTTCGTAGCCCATTACGCCCATTTGGGTACTTAAAGTTGACATTATAGACAAAGTTAATATGACTCTTTCAAAAATATACAATTTCATAAAATTTCAATGTCTATTTATCATATTGCTCGAGCGTTAGACGATCTAGAGTCCATACGCCTTCGTAGCCCATTACGCCCATTTGGGTACTTAAAGTTGACATTATAGACAAAGTTAATATGACTCTTTCAAAAATATACAATTTCATAAAATTTCAATGTCTATTTATCATATTGCTCGAGCGTTAGACGATCTAGAGTCCATACGCCTTAGTAGCCCATTACGCCCATTTGGGTACTAAAGTTGATAATGTCTATAATTATGTTTTTATGTAAAAAAATAATTAAATGCTATAATCAAGGAAAAGTTAAAGTGAATTTATAATTATTTTATTTTTACTTAATTTTTTTCTTTTTTTGTACGTTGCACATTAATGTAAAAAATTTATAATTAAAGCTCATAATAAGACGGAAGAAATAAATTTTTTTTCATTAAGTTTTGTTAAAATATTTCCAAGATACAGCGCTTTAAAGAAACGTATGTATGACGGTTTCTTAAAATTTAAGTCCCGTGTAAATAGGCAACCCTACGTCATATCGGCAAAATATGCTGCACGTATATTCTTGTCATCTAAACTTTCAATCTCTTCAACTTTCATCTAAATTCTTAGAGGTCGCGCACAGAGGTGGCCGCGGGGGCATGAAATGTCTCATATAACAAATTTGTTCTACCTCTATCCTCGCCAAAATTCTGTTTCCATTTACTTTCGTCCCGTGAAATTTTAAATGTACTATGTAGGTCATTTCCAAACGAAGAGCTATTTTCTTGCCTCCCCTTTTTAAATTTTTTTATGGTGATAAAAACGAAAAATCAAAAACAGCATTATACGATCCAAATAAAAAGCCACTAACAAAGCTGTTTTTATTTTTGTAAGCCGTTTTAGTTTCTTTTGCGAACGGTATTTGTTTGATATATTTTATCTATTCCATATAACAATTTTTATATTCAACATGGAAAAAAAGTTTAAACAAAGAAACAATGAAAAAAAGCGTAACTGTTTGTGAATGACCATCTTAACTTTTATTGTTTTACCAGATTGCTCTCACCCGCTTCGCTGATTGTATGAAATTTCTACGTGCTATATTAGTAGTAATTTATTTTAATTAAACCCAACATACTTAAAATATGCGGAAATGAGGAGACTTTACATTTTTTAAATATCTTCAAAATATTTTCGAACTAAAACTATCTTAAACCTCTCTCTTGTGATATTTTTTTATACTTATGTACATCTAGTTTAGAATTGAAGCCATTTAAAAATCATTTCGATTGATACCCATAATGTAATAATTCATTGAAATGATTGAAAATTTTGAATTTTACTTTTTAAACCGTTAATTCCTATAATTCAAGTTGAATGATATTTTCAAACATGTGGATTCCCTGCTATACATATGTTGCTTAGAAAAAAAGCCCTTTCAAGACTCTTCCGAATAAAACCTAGATTGTAAAAACTTATTAAACTTATAATGTAATTGTATTTGAATTTAGATTTAAAACATTTGGCAACCCTCTTCAAAAACCTCAGAAAACTCTACATGTTCAAGCTGAACATTTCTAATTTAAACTCGACTTTTAAAACAGGTTGCAACCCTCTTCGAAATATTTTCCTACTAAAACCCTATTAAATCCCTCTTGTCTGACGTCCATATTGTGATACATATTCCAATTATCAAATTCCTTTAATTCAAGAAGAATTTTATTTTTCAAACAGGTGGCAACCTTCCTAAATTTAGTTTAAAGCAAAAACCCTTATCAAACATCTTTCGATTGGTACCCATATTGTAGTAATTCATTTGTAAATTAATTTAATTTTTAAACGGGTGGCACCGCTTGTAAAACACCTCAATAATATTTTAAATGTTCAATCTGAAGGTTTCTTAGTAATCTTTCATTTGACACTCATATATTAATTTTTCAGATAGCTTGCGAATAATTAATTTAAATTTGGCTTTTCGAACAGGTGGCAACCCTTTCCAAAATACTTTCAAACTACAAATTTTTTAAGCCTCTGCCATCCATTCCTTAATATAATTTTCAAATAAATAATTTTCTTAATTCAAGTCGAATTTGATTTTTTGAACATTTGGCAGCCCTCCACCATGAGTATGGAATTGATTTTATATACATACATATATGTATCTATACCAAGTGCCTGTACTCTATCAAAAATATTTTTTAAGATATGATATGCGGTATGAAAATTCTGTTTTTTAGAAGGTGCCACGCGCCCTCGTATAATCGAGATTAAATCTATCCTATATTTTAAGTTGGGCTAAATGGCACCAGTGTACAAAATTTAATGGGAATCGGTTGAGTAGTTAAAGCGTGAAAGCGTAACAAATAAACAAACTCACTTTCGGATCTATAATATTAGTAAGGATTCTATTTTGACCTGAAAATGTTATCAACATAAGCGTGTCTTTCCATATATTATTGTCCCTCAGAATTTTCCTGAATGTCACTTTTTTTTAATTTTGCTGCGATATTAATATTGGTTGTTCTGCTAAGCGGAAGAAGTTGTTGATCGAATGACATAAGAAATAACTTAATAACAGTAATTATATTGTGTGTTTTAAGTAAATTTATGATTGCACCACGGTAAGCAAGGCTAAATATTTCCTGAATGTCTCCCAGTTTTTTATACAAAAGACATTAAAAATAAGATAATTACCAATGTCTGTTTATTGCTTAAAGAGTTTCAATGATTTCCTTGTTTTTCTATTTTCGTGAAATAAGACTCTTACAAAACACAACAAAACAAAAAATTGAAATATTTCCAGAATTTCACTTTTAGGGAAAAAATTATTTTTTATTTAAATAGCTTATTTCTCCATATATGGGAAATTGTTGCAGAAAAAAGATTAAACAAAAAGCCTGCCTCCCAAGAAAAACCATGACATGAAACCATGAAAAATGTCTGAAGAAGGAGGAAAAAATTTGAACAATAGCTTATGTGATAAATGAGATTTAAACTGATATGCAAATGTTTAAAAAGCATACATTTGAGGCTAAAAATCAGTAAAATGCTTATCGGTTAGTATACTTTTTTCTAACAGTTTGTAAACTTATTTATTCCTTTAACTTACTTTTAAAAAAGTGACATTCTGGAAAATATTTTACAAGAATGCAAAAATAAGAAAAGAAAATTATTTTTGAAGAGCCTGAAAGCAGTTTCGTATTCAGCACAAATTTTCACGTCGGTAAACGATTTCAGAGGATAAATTTACCAATATTAAAAAAATACTTGCCATGTACACTAGGGGTAATCTCGAAGTCTTGCACGATGCACCGATTGCAATTAGACCTTACGGGCATACTCTTGGAGGAAAATTTGGGCTATTGGAAAAGGGGGCGTGGCAACTCCCATACAAACCGAAATTTTCATACTGTATATCTCTGGAAGTGTTTATGGTAAAGTTTTGGAACTTGGTATGGAGATATATGAAATCCATAGCATACTCTTGGAGGAAAATTTGAGCTTTTGGAAAAGGGGGCGTGGCACCTTCCATAAAAACCGAATTTTTCATACTGAATATCTCTGGAACTGTTTATGGTAAAGTACTGTAACTTGGTGTGGAGATATATAAAATCAATCGCATACGCTTCCAGAAAAATTGGAGCTATTGAGGGCGTGGGCCTCCCATACAATACGAATTTTTCATACTGCATATCTCTGGAAGTGTTCATGGGACAGTACTGGAACTTCGCATGGAGATATATGAAATCAATCCCATACTCATGGATAAAAATGGGCTCTTTGAGCAGAGGACATGGCAAAGTACAAACGTACTGACTTATCTTTGAATGTGTATATAATTCTTCTGTAGGTATGTTTGCGAGAGAAATCCCTAATGGCTGGAGGGATTTTAGAAAGTTTTCTGTGTATGTTTGAGTGGGGCTCTGGATAGTTTAGTTTCACAATTTAACCCGCCATTTGGCGCTGGAGTTGAGTTATTACTAAAAATCTTTTTTTATGATCCGATTTGGCGAATATTCAAAACATGCCTTGGAAACGGTAAAGGCAGTCTAATTGCAAAAAGGGCTGCCAGGTGGTGCTGAGGTCGGGTAATTACTAAAAATCGACAAGTAAGAAAAGGCGCCGTGAATGTCAGACTAAATCGACCTGTTGAACCATTGAGAATATCAAACTCTCGTTTGTTACGATTGGCCAAATGGATGTGATTTGCTAACATTATTATTTATTTAATTATATATGATATTAGTCAAATGAACAATACATTCTTACTGACTACTGAACAATTTTACTTAAAGACTAGTTAAAGTAGCTAAGTAAGAGGGTACGGACTGTTGCATAGGGTAGTGCCGGATTAAGATTTGGAACATTATTCAACTCTAAGAGGGCTCTTGAGAGAGAAGCAAATTTAGCGCAATTATACTTAGAAAACTCCATGTAGAACAATTGAGAATGACGTAGGTTACGAAAAGGGACATTAAACGCCATTTTTTCTAAAAAGGTTGGGCAGTCAACGGAGCTGTTCATAACATTTGCAACAAAAGAGCAAGCGAGAAATGCAAACCTGTGATATAAGGGCTTTAAAGCCAAAAGCTGACAACGAGATTTGTAAGATGGTATAGGTTCACTGAAATTCAGTGAGCAAAGAGCCGATTTGATGAAAACCTTTTGAATTCGCTCTATTCGGCTTATATGCGAGGCAATAGATGGTCTTCAAATAAAACAACCATAGTCAAGTCTAGATCTTACTAGCGATATATAAAGCAACTTCAGTGTATACGGGTCCGTAAACGCAGAGCTGTTGCGACGGCCAAAAGCCAACATGGCATATGATTCCGAAACAATATAATTAATATGCGTTGAGAAGCTGAGTTTCGTATCGAAGTATACACCCAAGTCCTTAACTTCGGCAACATATTTGAGGGAGAGTTCCGACTGAAGAACAAAGGCGTCTTGCACGTTTTTTATTATTGAGTAAAACTTAAGGTCGTCTGCATATAGCAGAAATTTAGAAGTTGCGAAACAAGAGCCGATGTCGTTAATAAATAATGTAAATAACAAAGGTCCTAGAATGCTGCCCTGGGGCACATCTGAAGATGCAACAAAAGGTCGGGAGGAGACATTATCTAAGGTAACCAACAGATAGGACTTAATCCATTCAAGAAAAGTTGAATGGAAATCTAAAGCCGAAAGTTTGGAAACTAACACTCTATGTGAAACTCTGTCGAAGGCTTTCGAAAAATCTGTGTAAACACAATCTACTTGATTCCCTTCACGAAAGGCAGCGAAATAGTCTTCAGTAAAAACAGCAAGGTTTGTTACTGTTGACCTACCTTTGACAAATCCGTGTTGGTTACAGCAGATAAGACCACTAATTGCGAATGAGAGTTTGACTATCCGTTAAAGCTTCATTTGGAGACACCAGCAGTGGAATTCTGACAATCGCCACGTTAAATTTCCACCGTCACAATTCTCTAAATGAAAATCAGTGGGGCCTAAAAGCACGCAACATAAAATTAACATGTGCAATGTGTAGTCAACCCGAGCTGGTAGTATGAGGAGCATGTAACTAGGTGTTGCATATTGTTAGGCGCGCCTGCTATTCTTTTAGAGAATTTTAGCGATCAAAATTAGCGGCAGCGAATGCTGGAACCGGCTGCAGGTTTGCGTTGTGCAGTGGTAAATCTCAAATCACTACCTTTCGAATACCATGAAAGCAATTTAATGAAAATGTATTTTTTACTTGAAATTAATATGGAACCTAACAGAAAAAAATAATCTTTCACTCAAATTGCCTTCGTGAAACTAGCTTTTAAGATATTTCATCTAAATATGCCTGTTTTTGTACATATATAGGATTTCTGTTGATCAATGATACGCACCCATTTTGAAATTGCCACCCGCTATACTATAAAGCTTCTAGGAGAGATTCACTATAGAACCGGATCATTGTTGCCGCCATGGAGTGAAGTGGAAAAGCTTCTTCAAATTTATTTCATTTTGCGATTAAATGTGCTATGAAATGCTGCACAATTGGAGAATTTCAAAAACTTCTTCACGTACATAACACTTTCGTTAGGTTATTTAAATGACCAATAAACCATAATCTTAGCAGATGAATGTGCCAATGAAAATCGTACACGTGAACTGTTGGTGAAAATGTTGGAGCAAAAAGTTTTAATAAACAAAAATTTATTTTAGGCGGAACGAAGTTCGCCGGGTCTGCTAGTTTTATATATTTTTATTGAGCTTTGTACCACGGTTGTTTATTAGGAAAAATTAAAAAAGTAATAAAGTCTAAGCGGTAGAAGTCCAGTAGATTTTTATTCAAAGCAAAATTATGAATGTAACAGCCGGTTTCACCAACAATTTAAATGGAACATGATTTTTTTATTTTCTGTCAATTTCTACATAAGGTTGAAAAAACTAAAATCTTTTTTCACTTAAATTGCTGTCGTGAAATTGGCATTTTTGAATAGCAATAATGAGATCATTTCCATCTTTAGTGTTTAAATAGTCAAAGAATTCTATACATTCTATACATTTCATTAAATTTTTTTTTTAATTTGAAGTTCACTTTAAAAAATTTTAATTAGAAGTAGGTTGTTTAATCTTCGTTTAATTAAATGAGACACAACGATTTCATTTGTAAAAGTTCAATAGGTAACAATAGGTTTATTGGTAATATTTTGAGTTTACAAACTACATTGAAAATGTATGTGTGTTAACCAGCGTGATAAGAGTTTATTTATTTGTGACGCGTTAGCTTTGGCGGCTGATGAGCGAGTGATTTAGCTTTGCTTATAAGGCTAACGTTTGAGCTGTCTGTGCTGCTTGCCAGTATTGCCACTTCAATAGAAACTTTCCCAAGGGAAATGCAACCGCGAGTACACAAGCTCATGTCTTCAACACAGGTTTCTCTCTTTGCGCCAGGAAGCACACTTAACACTCTCAGTTCCTTCGTTTAAGCGTGTCATCCGCACGGATCTGGTCCGATTCGCACTATCATAACAAGCGAGTTTGAAGGATTAGATTCAGGCGAATAACATCCTACGGACCGGAATAGGCATGTATCCCACGGATGTCATTCGGAAGAATCTAATCCCTCACACTCGCTTGTTATGACATCCGTCGGATACTGTAATAGGTATCATTATTTCAAACTGTGGAAAAGTACCACTATTTAAGGCCTTCATCCATATTTCCTCATTGCTGAAATTAATTTCTTCAAATACGCAACAACTTTCAAACACTAAGATTCGCTGAAAAGAGTATCTAACTCTTTGTCTTGTATGCAAGACTCTTTTACAATAGCAGAAAATTGTGAGAAAAGAATTGTAAGTTATAGGCAACAGCCATTCGAATATTCATATTTGTCGTTATTAAACTGAAAATTATTTTCGAGATAACTAACACTCGACAAAAAAGGCAGCCTTCTTTTTAAATAATTTAAGCTTCAGCATTCGTCGGCCGCTGTGGTGTAGTGGTAAGCAGTGCGCGCTTCCACTCCACAATGCCTGGGTTCAAACCCTGGTCAAAGCAACATCGCAAAAATATAGAAAAAAGGTTTTTTCTTAACAGCGGTCGTCCCTCGGCAGGCAATGGCAAACCTCCGAGTGTATTTCTGCCATGAAAAACAGCTTCTCATAAAAATACAATCGCCGTTCGGAGTCGGCGTAAAACTGTAGGTCCCTCCGCTTTGTGTGACAATATCAAGGCGCACGCCACAAATCGGAGGAGAAGCTCGGCCAAACACTAACATATGTGTAAGCGCCAATCTATTATTATTATTATTAAGCTTCATTATATTATCGCAACTGGGATGTAACGACACGGCGATATGCCCATAATACGATTGATATTTTTGTTGTATTAATTTCTTGGGCATATCAAACATTATCTGAAACATGTCAACTATAATTAAATTATTTTCTTCTTACTTTTTACAGTACAGTTTAAGGAAGTTCCAACGTTATGTAAAAACATTAAGAAAATCCTCAAGTATTTTGTTTAAATTGAAAATTCAGTACAAATCAGTAAAAAATTTTGAAAAATCAGGACATTAGCGTACTGATTGAATAAATGAATACAATCAGTACAAGAGTTGAAAAATCAGTACTGTACTGATAAAATCAGTACGTCTGTCAACCATAGATGAGATGGACAACTTTTTGCTCCAGGGCCTGAAGGGGCAAAAAGCCTCCATAGCTCAGAACACCGCGTTTGGTTGGGTGTTGTTCGGAAACGCTACTCCTTCACAAAGGCAACCTGCTTCAATCTCAACGCTGCACTGTGACACCCAGCTAACGCAACTTCTCACCAAGTTTTGGGAACTTCAGGAGCTGCCACCGAGAGAGTTTTACACGGCTGAAGAGCTTTATTGTGAAAAGTTATTCGACAATACAACACAGCGTGTGGAAGATGGTCGCTTCATAGTACGCTTGCCGCTCAAAAAGAAGTTCCGATTGGTGAATATCGAAACGCAGCAGTTCGGGCATTACTAAGGATGGAAAGGCGGTTCCTTGCCAACAAGCGCCTTCATGATGAATACAGAAAGGTTATGCAAGAGCTTGTCCACTTGGGTTATATTGAGTCAGCTGGTCCAGCCACTCAAGCCACCTACTACATGCCGCACCATGCAGTGGTCAAGGATACGAGTGCTACTACTAAGCTTTGAGTTGTGCTTAATGCGTCCATGAAGACATCGTCCGGCCATCCACTGAACGACACTCTAATGGTAGGCCCTCAGCTGCAACAAGATCTTTTCTCGATTTTGTTTCGCTTTCGCTTACGTTGCTACAGTCTTATTTCGGACATCGAGAAAAAATACCGGAAAGTCTACGTTTCTGAGCAGGATATTGACTACCAACGTATTATATGGCGTGAGCATGTTTCAGAGCCGTTGCGCGACTACCGCCTTCAAAGGGTGACATATGGTATGGCAGCCGCCTCACATCTCGCCGTGAAGTTGCTACATCGCGCAGCATTGGATGCAGGGAACGCCTATCAGAAAGCCGCTGAAGTCATTATGTCTGACTTCTACATGGATGATTTGGTCACCGGTTCGGATTCGCTCCAAGAGCTATCATCGCTTCAAATGGATGTTTCTCTCCTAATCTCTCAGAGCGGATTCGAGCTCCAAAAGTGGGCAACAAATTGCCAACCGTTAAGAGATCAAATACCGCATGCGTCGAAGCAAATATCTCATCTGTTGGCTGAAGGAAATGATATCCGCTCTCTGGGCTGCATCTGGCCTACAGACAACGACTGTCTCACGATCGCATTTAATCTTGACTATCTGCCGAAAAAGCTAACAAAACGCGTGTTCCTCTCCGACTAGAGCAAGACCCGCTTGGACTAATTGCTCCTTGTACAACTCGTTCTAAAATATGGCTGCAGAAGGTTTGGCACCTGGTATATCTATCGAATGGTTGACTCACAGCCGGGAGCTGGCTGACCTTTCGTCGCTTAAACTAAGTCGCTGGATTGGCACTAGTTTCATTGCAGATGATGAGTTGCACGTCTTCACAGATGCTTCGGAAGCTGCTTATGCAGCCGCTGTTTACTGTCGAACACTAACTTCCGACGACGATGTCAACGTTGTGTTGATTGTTGCGAAAACAACAATCCTCCTCCACAGTAGCTCCTTTGAAAACTACATCGCTGCCGCGATTAGAACTATGTGCAGCCCATCTGGAAGCGAAGCTAGTTCCGGAGGTGCAATCAAGCTTTGGCTGCAAGCTCGAAAGGCTGTATGCGTGGACCGACTCAATGGTAGCGTTAGCGTGGCTGCAAGGAGATCCAAGCTGCTGGTCAGTGTTCGTCACCACCGTCAGCATAGTGGAGACACGTCGCCTCAGAGCACAACCCTGCAGATTGTGCCTCAAGGGGTATCACACCTTCACAACTCGTCGCCCATCCCTTATGGGGGCACGGGCCAACCTGGATTAGAAAACGTGAGCAGTTTTGGGTTCAAACTTCCAGACAACACACAACAGAGCTGGAACTGAAATCCAGCAAAGCCATCTCACACTTTGCGCAATCCGCCGATGAATGAGATCTGCTAACCAGATTTCACTCATATAATAAACTCAAACGAATTACCGCCTATTTGATTCGTTTCGTCAACAACTCGCGTATATCCGCCCGTCAGTCCATTGCAGCCGCGCGGCTGTTGGGGCCGTTAACCAGCACAGAAATTAACAAAGCTGAGCTCGTATTGGTAACACCCGATGATATTGCCCAAGAAATCGTCGCTCGCCAAAGTAATCACTGCTGAAATCCACATCCCCATGTTGCACACTGGACCGCAAATGATGAAAGCGCCGATTTTGGGACCCAGGCGTCCGAAACCTCGTTCGAGGGATATATCGTCATTGCGTACGATGTAAACGCCTAAGTCGCAAGCTGCTGCCACAACAGATGTCCGACTTACCGTCTTCAAAGTGCAGTCGACACTGCCGGTCCGTACAGTGTAAAATTTACACATGGGAGAGGCGCGAAGTCATCGAAGGCGTACGTATGCTCCTTTATATGCATGAGCACAGGTGCAATGCATTTGGAGTTGGCTGGAAATCTCTCTTCAGTTAGTTTTATCGCCACCTTCACGCGCTTTAGCAATCGAACGAAGGTTGAAGCCTGTGTGAATTCTAGACCTATTTGCTGGATACCCTCTGACCTGAAGTGGTAACACCAGGCCACTTTATAATCGGCGAACCTTTAAAGGGCCTACCGGATCCTGACTTGGAAGTTTTTAAAGGGACGCTTCATCAACGGTGGCAAATGATTACAGCGATAAGGCAACATATATGCAAGCGATGGTGAGACGAGTATCTCGCGAAAATTCAGCGACGCACGAAGTGGTTTCGTCCAACGTAAAACTTACAAAGGGACGATGTGGTGATTGTCCAGGATAACAACGCACACCCACGAAATGGAAGCTTGGCCGTGTTCTTGACAGTCACCCCGGTGTTGATGATCACTTTCGGGTCGTCAACTTGAGGACATCGGAAGAAGAGTATTGAGAAGTATTGATTTTTATAAAAGAAGCGGCGCAGGCCAAAATTTTTAATAACAAATCGCGCGATTTTTTATTAAAAATTTTCATTATTTTTCGAAGCAGCCGAAAATTTTTAGTAAAAAATCGTGCGATTTTCGCTCATTTTTCCAAAATTTAACATTTTAAGCAAAATACATGTATCCCCCTTACATAGAATAAAGCAATTTCGGGATTTTTTCACCACCTTAATATCGAAAACTACTGAACGGATTTGTCAAAATTTTTTTAATAGAGGTATTATATTAAGGCCTGAGAATTTCTATATGTTTTGTATTTTTTATATGAAACTTTGCTAGTGGAACTGCGAAGAATTTAACAACAAATTAGTTAAATACTATCACTAATAAAGTGAAAAGACTGATAAATAATGTAATTACATACGTTTCCTAACATCCCGCCAAGTTTCATGACAAAAATCGTGAAAGTTTTGCGAAAACACCCAAAAACCGATGTAATGGAAAGCCAACCCGACCATTTTCAAAGTCAGCCCACTATTATTCACTCAAAGTTGTGTTCGGAATACGGTATGACTTATGTAGGTCATAATCGCTCACGCTTCACGCCAGATTTGCTTGGAATTTTGTTTTTCTCGTTATTTTATTTTATGTGACTTGAAAATATTTTTCACCATAGAAAATATTTTAATTTGATTTCATTTGGGTTAACGAAAACGACAACTGTAAAAAAATATCAACCAATACATTCAAACGAGTTGTCAAATAAGCATATTTACAATTTTTGTTTTGTCTATCTGATTACTGTATACTGTGGTTTATTCAATTTATTGAAAATATTATTGCAAATTTGCAAACAAATTGGAGTTTGAGGAAAGAAAACTAATATATTTTCATAGTAATAAGCTTATTTTACTTTTCTCCGCAGAATCTATAGAGTGCAGTAGTAAAGCTTGTGTACTTTACTACAAAATACCAGTTCTTTAAACAGCAATTATTTACATGTTTCATCATATTCCTCTTGCGTGTTTGAGGTACGTGTTTAAGCGACTTATGCATTTCCCGCATAAACAAAGAACAGCGAACACACACACGCACTTGTATATTGCACTCCCGCCCAAAACCAAGTGCAGCGAATAAACAAACGCACTTGTGCTTAAAAATAATTCGTTCGTTCTTCATTGGGTATGCATTTTTTAATGCACTTCTCAACGGCCGCAGAACAAAACCTACTAAAGTAGTTAATTGCTGGCACTCCAAATCATGCTCAACAAACTTGCTTGATGCATCACACCTCTCTCGGAGTTGTCTCACGGGGCTCTGTATTGCCTTCGGAATACAGAGGTGGTACAAGAGCTACCATTGGCCACAGCGCCTACCCAATTTTTGAACTTAAATAAATAACCGGTGCTCAACACTCCGCTTGACGCACACCCCCAAAAACTCTTACAGAGTTTAAGCGGCAAAGCCACAGCGCTACAAGCCGTAGGGACTCTGCATGACTTACAACCATGCAGAGGTGGTAACTGATGGTTATCATTGGCTCCGACGCCTACCCAAAACATTTTTGCTTTAATAAATTTGTTTGCAAATACATTCATCCTGGTTCTGCCCTCACACTGAGTTATTCATGGTCCTTCGAGCCGGATACTCGCGGCTTATTTTACATCCACTAGACGACAAGTCGTCTAGGGGGGCCAGGATGTTTAAGCGACTTATGCATTTCCCGCATAAACAAAGAACAGCGAACACACACACGCACTTGTATATTGCACTCCCGCCCAAAACCAAGTGCAGCGAATAAACAAACGCACTTGTGCTTAAAAATAATTCGTTTGTTCTTCATTAGGTATGCATTTTCTAATGCACTTCTCAACTCGCAGAACAAAACCTACTAAAGTAGTTAATTGCTGGCACTCCAAATCATGCTCAACAAACTTGCTTGATGCATCACAACTCTCTCGGAGTTGTCTCACGGGGCTCTGTATTGCCTTCGGCATACAGAGGTGGTACAAGAGCTACCATTGGCCACAGCGCCTACCCAATTTTTGAACTTAAATAAATAACCGGTGCTCAACACTCCGCTTGACGCACACCCCCAAAAACTCTTACAGAGTTTAAGCGGCAAAGCCACAGCGCTACAAGCCGTAGGGACTCTGCATGACTTACAACCATGCAGAGGTGGTAACTGATGGTTATCATTGGCTCCGACGCCTACCCAAAACATTTTTGCTTTAATAAATTTTTATGCAAATACATTCATCCTGGTCCTGCCCTCACACTGAGTTATTCAGTACGGATAAAATAAGTTTAGAGTGATATGTGTACTGATAATCTGATCTCCCACAGTGTTTTCCCGCGGTTGTTTCTACAACCCCTAGCACCCGTAAAGGGACCAGCGACCAGTGTTCTCCCGCAGTAGTTTCTACAACCCCTAGCACCCGAAAAGGACCAGTGACTATAAGATGCTGACCTCGTAATGGACTTTTGTGTTTTCCGTCTAGCTTTTGTGCTCTGGCTCCATTTCATTATTTTTTCATGCGATGCTGTGAGCCGGCTTTAGTTGTCAAAAATATTTGTATTTCTTTCAGTTTCATTTCCAACAGATCGCCTGCAAAGTCCTGGATCCGTTAAGTCCTCCACTTATGCATTTTTTGCAGTTGAAAGTGCACTTGCTCCCCCAATTCTTGTCCTGTTATAGTTCTAATTATCCTTTAAATTCCTAAAAAGGTTTTATGTGCAATTTTAATAATTTTGCTATACACATAAGGATACTACGCATAGGGACAAAACGATACTAGTATACCAAGTACATACTCGATACTTTTCGTCCGATACCAAGTAATTTTGGTATCGATACTTTTGAACCGAGTACTGAGGAGGTATCGGAAAAAAGTACTTGTATCGAAACCCGATTCACTTACAATTTTATTCCCGGACTTTTATTTTTTAATCTAATTACACTGTGAGACAAATGGTAGGGGTCAGTGATCGGGAAGGGTTCAAACTACCGGGGAAAGTTATATCGGTAAAAAAGAAGTTATACGTGTCCCGGCGTTTCGCTGGGTCACGTCTAGGAATCGAGATATATATATATAACTATCATATAGGGGAAATTGTCACCTTTGGTGGTCTTTTTTTGACATAACTCGAGAACCACTAGTCCGATTTTGCTCAAACAAATTTAAAAAAATTAAAAATTACAATTCCCTTAATCTGTTCATATAACGTTTTTCAGTATAATCAACAGTTTAAAAAAAATTTAATATTTTAGGCAAAAAATTTTTTTTTTCTTCATAGATTTATTTTTACCGGCAAAACTGTTGGTTAATAGAAAAGCGTTATATGAACAGATTAAAGGAATTGTAATTTTAAATTTTTTTAAATTTTTAAATTTCAATATAATCAACAGTTTAAAAAAAATTTAATATTTTAGGCAAAAAATATTTTTTTTCTTCATACATTTATTTTTACCGGCAAAACTGTTGATTATATAGAAAAGCATTATATGAACAGATTAAAGGAATTGTAATTTTTAAGTTTTTTTAATTTGTTTGAGCAAAATCGGACTAGTGGTTCTCGAGTTATGTCAAAAAAAGACCACCAAAGGTGACAATTTCCCCTATATGATAGTTTTATATATATCTCGATTCCTAGACGTGGCCCAGCGAAACGCCGGGACACGTATAACTTGTTTTTGACCGATATAACATTTCCTGTTGGTTTCATTTTTGGCAGTTTAGTTTCTAATGAAAGGAAAGTCCTACAAATAAAGACCTATTATCATCTCATTAACATATCGCTAGCTTGTAGTGAAAATTTGCTAAGTCCAGTTTTTGTGAAAACTCATATTTGGATATAGGAAGCAGGGTAAATTAAAAAAGCAACGTTTCCAAAAGGATTAACTAACGTGCTTGTTTTATTTCTTCCCGTTTAAAAGCAAATTTACTAAGCCCAAAAGAGGCACAGAAGAATCGATAAGCTCATAAAAAATTCTAAACCTTTTAATTTGCATCAGAACCTTCTGCAAAATTCTTGACGAAAATTTTCTGAAAAGTTTTTTCCTCCCCTGTAAATTTTCTACAAATGGACATAGCATCTTTTCAGTCTAAGCTAGCGATATGAATGCCTACACTACACTATAATTTTGTCCTCCAAAACTTATCAACATGATTACTTCTTTCAGAGATATACCATTGCTACTCGGCAAAAATGCTGTTGAACAGTGTTGTAATACTGATAACTTTTATTAATTAATTAATTTGTATGAAATAAATCGCTTTCTCTTTGTACGAAATATATATTTATTTATAACAAATAAAATGCGTACACAAAAAAGAAGAAAATTATGTTAACAAAATTCTGCGGACTTTTTAAAAAACAGCTTATTGGACTTTGGACTTTTTTCTTGTATTTTCGGAGGCTATCCTAGTAAAACATATTTTAAAATCAGAAATTGTAGTCACATAAGTTATTTTGACAAAAAATCATATGTATGTGATCAGGGTTGCCACTGACGAAAAAAAATATTTACCATCCACTTGAGAAAAATCTACCAAATCTGCAATATATCTACCAATACATTTTTTATAGTTATTTTAATAAAAACCATAGTTTTGTGTTTATTTTAATTAAAACTGTTGTTTTTTATTTTTTAGTTCTTTCAATAAGAATTAAAATTGTTTTTAAGGAGCTTTTTATTTAACTAATTATACGGTATTTGAGTCATATTATTGGCATATTCTCAGTTTCCTTCAATCAAAGGCGGAAGTGATGAAACTAAAGGCAACAACGAAACTTCATAATTTGAAAAACTTCAACTCGAGTTATTAAAGACAAATACAGTGACTGAAAAAAGCACTTGGTAATTTTTTTATTATTCGCAATGTTTTTCAAGTAAACATTTTTTGGTTGCTTTAACTAAATCCATAAAAGTTACGGATTCAAACTAAATACAACATTTAGAAAAATTCAAAACATTTCCTCCAAATTTCGAATTTTTTACTCTAAATTTTTAGAACAATTTAAGGTACCAAGTTTTAAAGCAAATAATGCTTAAGTATAGCTCACAATGTGCTTAGCGCAAATTTTTTTTTTTTAATTTTTTGCAGCCAGTCTTTTGTGTGTTTTTTTTTTATTTAACAATTTCTACTGAGAAAAAATTGCGTTGATTTCAGAACAATCATAGTGCGTCATTACATACCTGTCAATTTTTCCTTTATATGTATTTAAATAATCATTTAATGTTTAGGCAATCAAAAGCTCCTCGGGATTCCAGTAAAATGAGTTTTGAATGGAGCACGATATGTTCACCTTATATCAATATACAATTATACGTATGTAAGTATGCATATAAAAAGTATACAAAGAAATTAATAATATAAAGATAACTAAGTAAAAGAAATCGGGAACGAAAAGTTCAACAAAAATCTACCAAAATGAGAAAAAATTTACCTTTTTACCAACCCAAATTTTTTCTACCAATTTTGGTAACAATTTTCCAAAGTGGCAACCCTGTATGTGATAGCGATCTTTTATACAAATGAATTCTTATAAAGGTACAAATATCGATAAAAGTACGTATCGATACTTTCTTTCGATGCTACTTCCAAGTACAGGTATCGATACTTCCATGGTATCGTTTTATCCCTAGCTATGGGGTCAAATTAAAAAAGTTGATCAGTTTTCGAGATATAGTCAGTTTTCGCTTAATTTAATTTTTTATGTACCTATTTGGTCACTAGTTAAGATTATTAAATTTAATATTATCTACGGCAGTGATTCCTAGAGTGGTCCACTCGACAGGGTCTACGTTAGCGTAAAACAAGGAGTTTCACAAGTGGGGTCCACGGAAATGTACATATATGTACCTACCCAGCAAAAACTTTTATTTTTTTGGTAGGCTCTCATTTTCTGTATCAATGGAACTAAAAAAGTCAGGTACTTCCGTTTTGTAAACATTTAATTTCGGCTCGCACCTATTGTAATGTTAAACCAGTGGTCCAAAATCATTCGAAAATTTTCTTGCACGTCGATATTTTTCTTTCACTTTTCTATTAAGCTAACTATTGTAACGATGGTCAGGTACGAACAATTTATGACAAATAGCTTTTATTTGAGAAGATGCTTAAAAAAGTGTGCAAATTAAAGAAGAAAAAAGTTAATGAAGAATCTTTCAAGGATACAGAATTGTTTTGCATATTTCCGAATGGGATAAAGATCTCAGAAGCTAAATATTTTCACCTTTACCAAATATTGACCTATTATAATAAATCGGATATTGACCACGGTATTGCGAGCGAAAGTAATGAAAAAACTACTGGTTAATTACACTAATTTACAAGATACCCGACCTGTGTCATTTGACCATCATTACTCTTTTTTCTTCAGATCGCCAAAATGTGAGATTTGCTTATATCTCTAATACTTTTTTAATTTCTGACCTCGTATCAATTTGGAACACGGGAAAATTTTGCATACAAAATGGTGGTAAAATGTCAGAGGTCAGATTTTTTTTAAGTCCGTGATCTAGTGTTTATCATAACATAATTTATAATATAATATTTATTTTGTTAATCAAATCAAAGTTGGATATTTTATTTAATATTACCCTGTTGCGGAACTAGTGAATTCACTAGTTTTCGGGTGTCGAATTTCGGTACCACGAAAATCTACCACCAATGCTTTCTAGTGCCGCATTTAGCATGGAGTTGTCCTAGGAGGTGACAATTGACTCCCGCTGCGTAACTTTTCCCTAGTACTTATAGTAGTAACATGTAGCCTTAAACCGAACCAGGTTTTCCGACTTATTCGGTTAAAGGGGTCACTGGAGTCTGCAACATCTGTTCACCAGTAGGTTTGGCTGCAAGCGGGTGTCTGTCTTGGAGCAAGCGGCTCGCTATACAAACGTGTATTTGGTTGCGAAACCACCCCCGTCCCAGCAATGGCTTGTGGGCTGGGTTTGGGACCCGTTAAGTAAAAACCCCTTATGATGACGACCACGGAAAACGTTTAAAGGACTACGATTTGAGGGCATGCACCGCCATCCAAGATATGCGTTGGATTTGTGGTGGGAGATAGACTCCATCACCGAGTACAGTCGTTCACCCCGGAGGACGAGCTTCTAGCCATAATCCGTATCAAAACGAGATTCTTCAATATCTCGCTCATCTGCGCCCATGCCCGACGGAAGAGAAGGATGAGGTATCCTAGGATCTCTTCTGTGAGCGCTTGGGGCGCACCTACGAGCGCTGCCCCCGGCGCGATACCAAAATCGTGGTTGGCGACTTCAATGCTAGGGTGGGCAAGGAAGGGATCTTTGGAACCACTGTCGGAAAATTCAGCGTCCACGACGAAACGTCTGACAACGGACTGAGGCTGATCTACTTCACTGGGGCCCGAAACATGGTAGTATGTAGTACTAGGTTCAAGCATAAAAATTTTAATCAAACTACGTGGCTGTCTCCGGATCTAAAACCGAGAAGGCATGCTTCCAGTGTTTTGGACGTACGTACACTCCGAGGCCCAGACATCGACTCTGACCACTATCCTGTTGCAGCCAAGATACGCACCCGCCTCTGTGCAGCAAAAAATGTGCGCTAAAATATGCAAGGAAAGATTAACTTCGAAAAGCTCCAATCGCAACCAGCATTGCCGCTTTGGTAATTTTCAACCAAAATTGGTAATTTTTTTCTTTATTTATCAAGTTTAGTAATTTATTTTTCAATTTGGTAACTTTTCCGATTCGGTCTTACATGTAAAATAGGTCAATATTGGTTCTGATTCCACATTAGTAAGAGGACCGCAAGCGTTTTCTTTTATAGAAATACCAGGTAATCCTGAAAGCTTCGCAAGTTGTTCCAGCGTTCCTTGGCTACTAGAATGTTGTGTTCTTTAACAATAGAGCTGTAAAACTATCGATAGTCATCCCATTCCATGTTTTCGAAAGTTTGCATTGAAACTATCGATACTATCGATAGTATCGGATAATTTTAAAATGCGTTGATGAAGGTAGGTATATAAACTTTTTAGTNTTTAAAAAAATTAAAAATTACAATTCCCTTAATCTGTTCATATAACGTTTTTCAATATAATCAACAGTTTAAAAAAAAATTTAATATTTTAGGCAAAAAATATTTTTTTTCTTCATAGATTTATTTTTACCGGCAAAACTGTTGATTAATAGAAAAGCGTTATATGAACAGATTAAAGGAATTGTAATTTTTTTAAATTTTTAAATTTCAATATAATCAACAGTTTAAAAAAAATTTAATATTTTAGGCAAAAAATATTTTTTTTCTTCATACATTTATTTTTACCGGCAAAACTGTTGATTATATAGAAAAGCATTATATGAACAGATTAAAGGAATTGTAATTTTTAAGTTTTTTTAATTTGTTTGAGCAAAATCGGACTAGTGGTTCTCGAGTTATGTCAAAAAAAGACCACCAAAGGTGACAATTTCCCCTATATGATAGTTATATATATATATCTCGATTCCTAGACGTGACCCAGCGAAACGCCGGGACACGTATAACTTCTTTTTTACCGATATAACTTTCCCCGGTAGTTTGNAATATCTAAACATTTTTGGCAGTTTAGTTTCTAATGAAAGGAAAGTCCTACAAATAAAGACCTATTATCATCTCATTAACATATCGCTAGCTTGTAGTGAAAATTTGCTAAGTCCAGTTTTTGTGAAAACTCATATTTGGATATAGGAAGCAGGGTAAATTAAAAAAGCAACGTTTCCAAAAGGATTAACTAACGTGCTTGTTTTATTTCTTCCCGTTTAAAAGCAAATTTACTAAGCCCAAAAGAGGCACAGAAGAATCGATAAGCTCATAAAAAATTCTAAACCTTTTAATTTGCATCAGAACCTTCTGCAAAATTCTTGACGAAAATTTTCTGAAAAGTTTTTTCCTCCCCTGTAAATTTTCTACAAATGGACATAGCATCTTTTCAGTCTAAGCTAGCGATATGAATGCCTACACTACACTATAATTTTGTCCTCCAAAACTTATCAACATGATTACTTCTTTCAGAGATATACCATTGCTACTCGGCAAAAATGCTGTTGAACAGTGTTGTAATACTGATAACTTTTATTAATTAATTAATTTGTATGAAATAAATCGCTTTCTCTTTGTACGAAATATATATTTATTTATAACAAATAAAATGCGTACACAAAAAAGAAGAAAATTATGTTAACAAAATTCTGCGGACTTTTTAAAAAACAGCTTATTGGACTTTGGACTTTTTTCTTGTATTTTCGGAGGCTATCCTAGTAAAACATATTTTAAAATCAGAAATTGTAGTCACATAAGTTATTTTGACAAAAAATCATATGTATGTGATAGCGATCTTTTATACAAATGAATTCTTATAAAGGTACAAATATCGATAAAAGTACGTATCGATACTTTCTTTCGATGCTACTTCCAAGTACAGGTATCGATACTTCCATGGTATCGTTTTATCCCTAGCTATGGGGTCAAATTAAAAAAGTTGATCAGTTTTCGAGATATAGTCAGATTTCGCTTAATTTAAATTTTTTATGTACCTATTTGGTCACTAGTTAAGATTATTAAATTTAATATTATCTACGGCAGTGATTCCTAGAGTGGTCCACTCGACAGGGTCTACGTTAGCGTAAAACAAGGAGTTTCACAAGTGGGGTCCACGGAAATGTACATATATGTACCTACCCAGCAAAAACTTTTATTTTTTTGGTAGGCTCTCATTTTCTGTATCAATGGAACTAAAAAAGTCAGGTACTTCCGTTTTGTAAACATTTAATTTCGGCTCGCACCTATTGTAATGTTAAACCAGTGGTCCAAAATCATTCGAAAATTTTCTTGCACGTCGATATTTTTCTTTCACTTTTCTATTAAGCTAACTATTGTAACGATGGTCAGGTACGAACAATTTATGACAAATAGCTTTTATTTGAGAAGATGCTTAAAAAAGTGTGCAAATTAAAGAAGAAAAAAGTTAATGAAGAATCTTTCAAGGATACAGAATTGTTTTGCATATTTCCGAATGGGATAAAGATCTCAGAAGCTAAATATTTTCACCTTTACCAAATATTGACCTATTATAATAAATCGGATATTGACCACGGTATTGCGAGCGAAAGTAATGAAAAAACTTACTGGTTAATTACACTAATTTACAAGATACCCGACCTGTGTCATTTGACCATCATTACTCTTTTTTCTTCAGATCGCCAAAATGTGAGATTTGCTTATATCTCTAATACTTTTTTAATTTCTGACCTCGTATCAATTTGGAATCACGGGAAAATTTTGCATACAAAATGGTGGTAAAATGTCAGAGGTCAGATTTTTTTTAAGTCCGTGATCTAGTGTTTATCATAACATAATTTATAATATAATATTTATTTTGTTAATCAAATCAAAGTTGGATATTTTATTTAATATTACCCTGTTGCGGAACTAGTGAATTCACTAGTTTTCGGGTGTCGAATTCCGGTACCACGAAAATCTACCACCAATGCTTTCTAGTGCCGCATTTAGCATGGAGTTGTCCTAGGAGGTGACAATTGACTCCCGCTGCGTAACTTTTCCCTAGTACTTATAGTAGTAACATGTAGCCTTAAACCGAACCAGGTTTTCCGACTTATTCGGTTAAAGGGGTCACTGGAGTCTGCAACATCTGTTCACCAGTAGGTTTGGCTGCAAGCGGGTGTCTGTCTTGGAGCAAGCGGCTCGCTATACAAACGTGTATTTGGTTGCGAAACCACCCCCGTCCCAGCAATGGCTTGTGGGCTGGGTTTGGGACCCGTTAAGTAAAAACCCCTTATGATGACGACCACGGAAAACGTTTAAAGGACTACGATTTGAGGGCATGCACCGCCATCCAAGATATGCGTTGGATTTGTGGTGGGAGATAGACTCCATCACCGAGTACAGTCGTTCACCCCGGAGGACGAGCTTCTAGCCATAATCCGTATCAAAACGAGATTCTTCAATATCTCGCTCATCTGCGCCCATGCCCGACGGAAGAGAAGGATGAGGTATCCTAGGATCTCTTCTGTGAGCGCTTGGGGCGCACCTACGAGCGCTGCCCCCGGCGCGATACCAAAATCGTGGTTGGCGACTTCAATGCTAGGGTGGGCAAGGAAGGGATCTTTGGAACCACTGTCGGAAAATTCAGCGTCCACGACGAAACGTCTGACAACGGACTGAGGCTGATCTACTTCACTGGGGCCCGAAACATGGTAGTATGTAGTACTAGGTTCAAGCATAAAAATTTTAATCAAACTACGTGGCTGTCTCCGGATCTAAAACCGAGAAGGCATGCTTCCAGTGTTTTGGACGTACGTACACTCCGAGGCCCAGACATCGACTCTGACCACTATCCTGTTGCAGCCAAGATACGCACCCGCCTCTGTGCAGCAAAAAATGTGCGCTAAAATATGCAAGGAAAGATTAACTTCGAAAAGCTCCAATCGCAACCAGCATTGCCGCTTTGGTAATTTTCAACCAAAATTGGTAATTTTTTTCTTTATTTATCAAGTTTAGTAATTTATTTTTCAATTTGGTAACTTTTCCGATTCGGTCTTACATGTAAAATAGGTCAATATTGGTTCTGATTCCACATTAGTAAGAGGACCGCAAGCGTTTTCTTTTATAGAAATACCAGGTAATCCTGAAAGCTTCGCAAGTTGTTCCAGCGTTCCTTGGCTACTAGAATGTTGTGTTCTTTAACAATAGAGCTGTAAAACTATCGATAGTCATCCCATTCCATGTTTTCGAAAGTTTGCATTGAAACTATCGATACTATCGATAGTATCGGATAATTTTAAAATGCGTTGATGAAGGTAGGTATATAAACTTTTTAGTTTATTTAGTTTTATTTAGTTCCTGAAAAATTAGCTAATTGCTATATAGCGATTTTCAGTAACTTTGTCCTTTCTCTTCGATTTTTAAAATATTTTAAACCGATAATATAAAAACCTAAAATTCCCAATCGTACAAAAACAAATCGTTCGTAAACGTAAAGAAAACTGTATGTATTACAAAAAGTTTGCATCAGTCCAACTCCACCTACGCCATAGTATTTTTGCATAGAACTCACTCCAAAATTTGCGGAAAAGTCCAAATTTCGAGCGTGTGCAACAAAAACCCAATTCATTGTACAAATAGCCGAACCGTACCCCGACTTCTTCTTGATTATTTGTCCATTCAAAGGAAATAAAGGATCCCCAATATTTTACTAACCCTGGCTTATATCAATAGTTTCTTCCATCGACGCAGAATCACTAACACCATAATATGGTTCCAAAAAGATATTCAAACTAGTTTTTTTTTAATTTAATTACACCCGATTTACATGATTCAAGTTATTCTGGTTCATTCTCTTTTGTGTTTTCCATTTGCTTTTACACGCCGCAATTTTTTTGTTCTTTAAATGGGAAACAACAAAAATGTTAAAGCAAAGAGAAACTTTAAACCACTTGACGTACAGACGCATATGTACTCTTCCCATTTCTTCTCAACCCCTCTCTTCCACTAGCAAGCAGCATTGAATTCTATACTTGAACCGTGTAAACCCCGGCAATAGGTAAAAAAATAATAATGTGTAAGCAAATCAATGTTGCCAAATTCCCATTTTCAAAAATAAAAAACCGCAGTAGTACATATAATACAAACAATCAGCCCGATTCTGAATAGAAACTCCCTAGGAATTTTTCCTCATTTCTATTTCCACCTATTATGAATAAAAATTCACTGAGGATTTTTCCTCTTTTCCCTATTCTCCTATTCTAAACGATCTTCGAAAAAGTGAAAATGTATTTCGGGAAAAAAGTAGGTATTACGAAAATCAAAAAGGAGGAGAATTGATTTCGTTATTCTGGGAGAATTTTCACCGGTATTTTAAAAGGGAACTGCTACAAAAATGTAAGTTAATTACAATTTAAAGGAAATTTGGTGTACTAAAACGTTTAAACCTTTCATTTTAGGTCCAAAACAACAAATAAGAAACAGGTAGAAATCTTAATAAGCCTAATGGAAGATAGGTTATTTTGGTTTATTACATGAAAACGCGCGATTGAAATCAAAATATTTCAACTCACATGTGTAGCTAAATGACTAAATTTTAATTTAGCACTAATATTTAAATTACCGGAGCACTAGTTTATTAATAATGTAACTTCCAAAATGCACAGTGGCAACTGGACTTAGCAAAGGGTACTCTTATCCTATTTGCCCACTTATTTCGGGTTATTACAAGAAAACGCGCGATCTAAATCAAAATATTTCAACTTACCCGTGTGGTTAAATTGAGCTTTAATTTAAAACACAGATTTTAAATTTTCGTGCACAAATTTATTAACAACTTTAATCTGAAATACTCTATTATGTGAAACACACTTTTATATGTAAAACACGCAAATTAAATGGCGGGAGTTGTCAAAATAACTGTCAAACAGCTCTTCGAAAGTTCGAATTTCCTGCTCCCAAATTTTCGGAGAAAATGCTGCTCCCTGACAGTTTCGAATAGGAGGATTTTATTCTCGAGAAAAGTAAAATCCGCGAGAAATGAAATCCTCGGGAATATTCAGAATTGGGCTGTATATGTATATTTCCTCAAACAAAGACTATCGATAGTGGCCAATGACCATTCGATAGTGCAAAAAAATAGAACCATTCGATAGTATCGATAGTACCATCGATAGTTTTTCAGCTCTATTTAACAGACTGATTGAAAGTGACTATTGCTATTTGCTATATCCACCGTGTCCTTTCCTGGAAGGTTTTGGGTGGTCCTACCTTTCCCTGTCAGTTCGTCAGCTTTTCAATTACCATCAATTTTCCGATGTACCCGGCAACCATATATATGAATAGAATTCTACGTAAATACGTATGTTCTCGTTCAAAAAGCTACGGCATTCAGCGGGGGACTGTCTGTGTGTGAGTCGAAAGCTTTCCTTCAAGCGTTGCATTTGTGATATATTTTCTTGTCACTCGTTTACATACAGTGGTCGAAAAAATTATAGCCGCACCATATTTTGACAAGTTTTAACATTTAGTTTTTTTTTTATTTAATTTTGGTTATTTTTTATAAAATTATTGTTCTTTATTTAACAGAACTCAAACAAATTCAAATTTCAAACTTTGTTCAATATTTACAAAAATTCAACAAACTTTCGTAAAAATTTTAGGTTAATGGAGTGCTGGTTGCCTGAAAAGCTTGGTAACTTCGGATATACATATGTACAGACATATCGAGACCTAACTGCCAAAATAACGTAAGCGAGATTTTTTCAAAATTTTCTTTTTGTTGCAGAAAGGCATCTAGATGCTCTGGGAATATTTCTGCATCAAAGAGAATTTTTAAAAAATGTCGCTTACGTTATTTTGGCGGTTGGGACTCGATATGTATGTTTGTACAATTCTGCACATAAAATAAGTTTGGTAATTTTTTGTTGAATTTGGTAACTTTTTCAGTTGACCTGCTCTCAGAGAGCACTCTTCAACAAACCGACATGTGCGAGCAGTGGAACCACATTTCCCACTCACTAAGTACCGCCACCGAAGTAGTAGTCGGATTTCAGCGAGCCCGAAAGAACAATTGGTACGATGAGGAGTGTCAGGAAGCTGTGGCCGCCTATTGGGCCACGCTGCGATCGGGCGCAACGCGCGCTGTTTAGACCGCTATAGGGATTTGAAGAGAGAAGCGATACGTATTTGCCGCAATAAGAGAGATACCGAAATACGTGAGTGCGAAGAGCTTGAAATGCAGACCGACAAGAAGCATGCCGGAAATTTTTCCAGAGAGTTAGGTGACTTACGGAAGGTTTCAAGACCAGGGTGTACTCTTGTAAGAACAACAATGGAGACCTAGTTACCGACGTTCAGAACGTACTTAAATTATGGAGGGAACATTTCTCCTCCCTACTGAATGGTAGCTGCACATAAAGTTGTGGAGAAGAAGAACCCGAGCCCCCAATCGATGATGACGGAGTCGATGTTCCTCCGCCTAACTATGACAAGGTACGAATAGCAAAACAACAAAGCTGCTGTGGCTGACAGTCTGCCAGCTGAGCTATTCAAGTACGGCGGCGAGGAGTTGATAAGGTGCATGCATCAACTCTTGTGCAGGATATGGTCAGATGAACGCATGCCCGACGATTGGAATTCAAGTGTGCTCTGCCCAATCCACAAGAAAACCAACCCCGCTATTCGCGCCAACTACCGCGGGATCAGCATTCTAAGCAAAATTTAAAAGGCCTTATGGAGCGTATTGTGTGAAAGCCGTCAATGAACTGATTGGGCCTTATCAGTGCGGATTTCAGCCTGGAAAATGCACCATAGACCAGGTATTCACAATACGCCAAGTCTTGGAAAAGACCCGCGAGAGAAGGATCCGCACTCACCACCTATTTGTCGATTTTAAAGCCGCTTTCGACAGCACTAAAAGGAGTTGCGTACACGCCGCTATTTCTGAATTTGGCATCCCTGCCAAACTACCGCGGGATCAGCCTTCTAAGCTTAGGTTACAAGGCATTTGGAAAAAAATTAAGCCCACCGTCAATGAACTGATTGGGCCTTATTAGTGCGTATTTAGGCCTGGAAAATCCACCATAGACCAGATATTCACAATACGCCAATTCTTGTAAAAGACGAGCGAGAGAAGGATCTACACTCACCACCTATTTGTCGATTTTAAAGCCGCTTTCGACAGCACTAAAAGGAGTTGCATATACGCCGCTGTGTCTGAATCTGGCATCCCCGCCAAACTGACACGGCTGTGTAAAATAACGTTGGGCAATACCACCAGCTCCGTCAGAATTGGGAAAGACCTCTCTGGGCCGTTCGCCACAAAACGGGGTTTCAGACAGGGCGACTCCCTTTCGTGTAACTTCTTTAATCTGATGTTGGAGAAGATAATAAGAGCTGCAGAACTGAACCGCTCAGGAACAATTTACTACAAAAGCGTGCAATTGCTGGCTTATGCCGATGACATCGACATCATCGGTAACAAAAACCGCGAAGTTTTTTCTGCCTCTTCCAAGTTGAATAAGGAAGAAAAGCGAATGGGTCTGGTGGCAAACGAGGACAAGACGAAGTATCTCCTGACATCAAACAAACAGTCAGCACATTCGCGCGATAATAATTTCAGCATGGAAATCCAACAAGTGCGTCTTTGGACTGAGTAGGCAATTCAGGAGTAAAGTCCCCTCTCGACGTACGAAAATGGCGACGGCGAGTGTCGCAGGCGATGGAACGATGAGCTGTATGAGCTTTACAACGACATGGACATNGATAATAATTTCAGCATGGAAATCCAACAAGTGCGTCTTTGGACTGAGTAGGCAATTCAGGAGTAAAGTCCCCTCTCGACGTACGAAAATGGCGACGGCGAGTGTCGCAGGCGATGGAACGATGAGCTGTATGAGCTTTACAACGACATGGACATAGTGCAGCGAATTAAAATACAGCGGCTCCGCTGGCTTTGCCATTTCGTTCGAATGAACACCGATGCTCCAGCTCTGAAAGTATTCAACTCGGAACCCGCTGGTGGTAGCAGAGGAAGAGAGAGGCCCCTACTGAGATGGAAAACCAGATAGAGAAGGACTTGGCTTCACTTAGCATTTCCAATTGGCGTCAGTTGGCACAAAAAAGAAACGACTGGCGTGCTTTGTTGAACGCGGACAAAATTGCTTAGGCGGTTACAGCGCCAAATAAGAAGAAGCTTCACAGATACTTTTTCATAATTAAGAAAAACCGAGGATAAACATTTAAAATTATATGTTCCGCTAATGTGATTTCAACCTGGACACTCTTGGCGCAACCAATTGTAGCAAGCCTCTTTGCGCACTCAGCTACAAGCATAACATGTAAGTGTGCCTTCAAATGTTCGCTTTGAATCATGTCAAATTACGCGACTGGTACAATTGTTCAAATTTGTTTTTGCTATTTACATAGTGGCGTTGTTTGAAAATTTTGTATTGGGCTGAACTCATTCTCTATAAAAAATTCTAGACAACACCATCCTGTGATCGGTCGAACAAACTTTTCACAAGTTACAGAGTGGCGTTGTTTGAAATTTTATTATTGGGCTGAACTGATTCTTGATGATAATTTCTGGACAACACCACTCTGTGATCGATCAAACAAACTTATGTTTAAGAAACAAACAGATTGTACCAGTTAAAGAAAAAATTGTATTTTCCTTGTGTTAATTAAATAAATAATAAATTGTTTATTTCCTTTTAAGACAAAAACCATACATATATTTATTAGTTAAACTAAATTAAACTGTGCGGAAAATTGAAAAAGCAGTTTAAAAAATACTGAATGAAAAAAGTTGTATCAAACTATTATTAATATTAATTGAGGAGTGTTTAATAAAAGTTATTATTGAAATTGTAAATGTGTTACAACGTTTGGAAACCTTAAGAATAATGGATTTTGTTGTAGTGTGGACAATATTTTTATAAAAAAATTATAAAATTTGAATTATGCAATTTTTTAATTCATTAATTAAGTTTATTTGGCCAGAAAAACTTTGATTATTGGTTTTTGGCGGAAATGCATGATGTTTTCCAAAAAAAAAAATTATTATAACCACAGCTTTTGAATATAATATATATACCATTATATCTAATATGTTTTATGTTATGTTATACCACATCATATTATATTATATTTTGTTATTTTAAATTACGCATATGGGGCGATTCACGTCAAATGGGTGGCACAAAACAAGCTACTTTTCGATTAGCTGGGAAGCAGACGGAAAATGGGGAAAATAATTCGGAAACTATGACTTCTATAGATTTTTGTAATGGCTATCCGATGGTACAATGCGTTTACCAAAAATTTCCCATTTTTGGGGTGAAAGCTCTGAACGGAAATTTATTTGTAATTTTTCTCAATTATGTTCATTTTTAATATTCTTTTTAGTTATCTTAATCGAAAGATCAAGTGTTTTTACATAGAAATCTTTAATACAATGAGGTTTTTTTTTTGTTTTCCGGGTTATAAAGCGTTTCAGAACGCGCTACCCAAGTTGCGGCGTTCCGTCGCTTCATTTCGGTTCCGTTTGCTTGCACAAATTAAAACATAACACATGTGATAGAAAATTTTAACAAAATTGTCATTTTAAATCGCTATATCTCAGTCGTTTGTGTATCGATCGATTTGATAACACAATAAAATACAAACTATTCCAAAGAATTTAAGTTAAACAGCAAACAAAACTATATGGTTTTAAACTTTTTTATGAGAATTGAGAGGGTATTTTTTTTTTCAAACGCAAAAGTTGTGTTATAAAGTTAGAAAAAATTTGTTTGTTTTAAAACAGTATTGTAGATGACTATCTAAGGAAGTTTTTACGAAGGTTTCAGATTTAAACATCGAGTATTGGCAAAGTAATAACAATATTATTATGACTCGCACGGTTAGCAGATCAGCGCGCTCTAAAAAGCTTTATAACTTGGAAAAAAGTCAATTTTTTATTAATGATTTTTATGTAAAAAGACTTCATCTTTCGATTGATATAACTAAAAACAATATTAAAAATAACCATAATTGAGAAAAATTACAAATAAACTTTCGTTCAGAACTTTCACCATGAAAATGGGAAAATTTTGGAAAACGGTTAGTACCATCGGACAGCCCGTAAAAAAATCTATATAAATCCATATATGTAATACTTCTATATTGGCAGTAAGCTAACTTCTCAATGTATAAGCATTCCGAAATCAAAGCGCGACAGTCTAGTACCTTTTTTGTCAATAAGTTGTGTACTTGAGTGCCGTTTTTGTATATGTGTTGTGTACATGTTTATTTATAAACGTATGTGTTCCTTTTCTTTCGTACGTGTTTATTGATATATCTGTACTGTATTGTTTTCGGACGGTACTAGCTCTTACTGCCAATATAGGAGCATTACATATATGAATAAATCATTGTTTTCGAATTATTTTTCCCATTTTCTGTCTGCTTCCCAGCTAATCGAAAAGTAGCTTGTTTTGTACCACTCAGCTCGCTGGGGACCAGTGTTGCCGCTTTAGCCCTTTGGTGACTAGATTTAGCTACCACATACTTTTTTTGGCCACATAAATTTAAAATTGCTACTAGCCCTTTTGGAAAATTTAATCATCCTTGACATGAAGAAGTTGTATATGCTTAATTTGATCTATTTTTTTTTTCATTTATGTAAAAGATGATTTTTATTGTATGTTCCTTACGTTTTTATACAAACTACTAGCGGCGAACTTCGTCCGGCCCAAAATTAATTTTTTGTATTGAAACATTTTGGTCCAACATTTTCACCAACAGTTCACGTTCATGATTTTCAGTGACGCATTTATCTTCTAATATTACGGTTTGATGGTTGCCAGAAGGCATATTTCCATTGCCGTCTTAAATAACCTAGCAAAGGTGTATACGTATTCAAAGATACGTAATAGTTTCAGTGCGTTTGAAAGGCGCCACGCCCCCCAAAAAGTCCCAATTTTCTCTAAGAGTATTGGATTGAATTCACATATCTCCATACCATGTTTGAGTACTCTATCATGAACACTTCCAGAGATATGCGGTGTGAAAAAATCGGTTTGTATGGGAGGTGCCACGCCCCTTTTTCTAATTGCCTAAATTTTTCCTCATGACTACGCGAGTGATTTTATACATCTTGCACATACCAAGTTCCAGTACTGTACCATGAACACCTCCAAAGATATGCAATATGAAAAATCCTGTTAATATGAGAGGTGCCACGCCCCGTTTTCCAATAGCCCTAATTTATCCTCATGGCTATGCGATTGCTTTTATATATGTTGTACATACCAAGTTCCAGTACTATACCATGAACACTTCCAGAGATATACAGTGCCCTTTTTGAACACTCCATGCGAATTAATCGTAGCGCTTCCCAGCAAAAAATCGGTAATCGCTTTTAGTGGTAACGTGTTCTAGAAGGCATAGCGTTATAATGCCTTCGAATTGTTTCGCTTCTTTTAGGCATTGCCAGTAATGCAAAGTAGAATGCCCTACAATATTTTATTTATCTCGCTTCTTCGTTTCATTTCGGGGAATGCAAAGTAGAATGTCCTATAATATTTATTTTTTAATTCGTTTCTTTGCTTAATTTCCGGGAATGCAAAGTAGAATGTCCTGCAATATTTTATTTGTTTCGCTTCTCTGCGTCATTTCAGGTAATGCAAAGTAGAATGTCCTACAATATTTTATTCGTTTCGCTTCTTTGCTTCATTTCGGGGAATGCAAAGTAGAATGTCCTACAATATTTTATTTGTTTCGCTTCTTTGCTTCATTTCGGGGAATGCAAAGTAGAATGCTGCATCGTAGTCAGCTGAAAAATAGAATGAATATCCAAAAATTCTTTTTCTACCGTTACTTTCTGTGGAAATTTGTCTCGCATAAAAATCATGTTTTGCTTTGTTCAATTTGCAGCGAAGTTGAAGTCAGTCAATGAAGTGACGTACAAGAGTGAGGAAGTACAATTTTAAGCTTAATTAAATATGCATGTATGTACATACCGATTTTAAAGAAAATCTAAATACCTAAATACATACATATGTACGCTGATTTATAAAAATTTTAATTAATTTTAACCTTTTAAGACATTTTCTGATTTCAATTTAATATAAATAAGTATGTACTTATCTAGGCATTCTACATTAGTTTCTCTGTAAGGCATTCTTTGTTCGCTTCTCTGGATTCTGTTTATCCATGCGTTCTCCCTTCGTTTGAAGGTAATGCTGCGGGTAAGGGCTTACCTCCAATGACATGCCCATGTTAAAATAAGGCCTTCTTGAAGCGAAACGGTAAGCGATTCCCATCGCCTAGCTCGTTTCCACTTTCGTTTCTGTGGTAATCGTGTTTTTTGCTGGGTTTCGACAGAAGCAATATTTTGATATGAAACAAAATGCTTTTGAAAGCTAATGTTATTCCCTTTCAGGGAAAAATACTGCCATTGACCCACAATTACTCGTTGACCTTAAAAAAATTGGTCAAAAATAGTGTTCTTCAAAATAACACGAAAAATCCAACGGATTTGTTCCAAAAAAAATTTTTTGTATGTTTTATTACACTAATATTATAGATTTTGAGACGAGAAACACTATTCCGCTGTTTAGAAATCGAAAAAAATTTTAAACTCCTCAATTTAAGAACTGCATTTATGATTGAATTTTTTTTTATTTGCATGCAGCTGTGCATGCTTCTCACAATTTTATTTCACTTGAATAGGAAGTACGCTGTAGTGCTATTCAATATCCTTAATTTAAGCTATGGTAGAAATCTTTACGCCATCTGAGAGCCAAGTTACAACAATTTTAAACCAAACTCCGAATCTGCTGTACGACTTTTTACTCTGAAATTAGAAGAAAAAAATGCAAAAATAACGAATAAAATTTCGAAGTTTAACTTCAGAAGCGTTATAATTTGGCCCTCAAAGTGCCTAGAGACTTCTACCTTGGCTCAAATTAAAGATCTTATATACCACTACAGCGTGCTTGTCATTCGGGTGATATAAAATTGTGAGAAGGATCCACAGCTGCATACAAATAAAAAAAAATTCAATCAAAAATGCATTTCTTAAATTGAGGTGTTAAATCTTTTTTTCCGATTTTTAAGCAGTGGAATCGTATTTCTCGTCTCAAAATCTATAATATTAGTCTCATAAAATATAAAAAAAATTTTTTTGTCGAACAAGTCCAGTGGATTTTACATGGGTTTTTTGAAGAACACTATATTTGCCAATTTTGGGTCCATGCCAGTATTTTTCCGTGAAAGGGAATCCGATGGATTTTTTATACTTCTTTGAAGAACACTATTTTGGACCAATCTTTTTAAGGACAATGAGTAATTGTGGGTCAATGGCAGTGTTTTTCCCTGAAAGCGAATGACATTGCCGTTTATATCAAAATATGCCTTCTGTCCACAGCGCTACGAATAATTCGCTTGGAGCGTTCAAAAAGCACACTGTGTGCCACTCCCCTTTTTCCAATAGCCCCAATTTTTCTTCATGACTATGCGATTGACTTTATATGTCTTGTACATATCAAGTTCCAGTACTCTACCATGAACACTTCCAGAGAAATGCAGTGTGAAAAATTCGGTTTGTATGGGAGGTGCCACGCCCCCTTTTCCAATAACCGCAATTTTTCTCCATGAGTATGCGATTGCTTTTATATATCTTCATACCATGTTCGAGTCCTCTGCCACGCCCCTTTTTCAAAAGGCTCCAATTTTTCTTCTCGACCATGTGATTCGATCTCATATATCTCCGGTCACTTAGCGGTATGAAAAATACTTTACAACCTATTCTCATATCTACCAAACATACACAAAAAATTTCATACAAATCGGTTCCGAAGGAGTTCGACTACAAACACCGTGACACAATGTTTTTATATATTAGATTGTTAATACAAAAATACTAAAAATTCTAAAAGAAAAAAATTTAGACAATTTTTTTAGGATAGGGACACCCTTACCACCAAATTCCAGTATTTAATCGTGAACACTGCCAGAGGTATGCAGTATAAAAAATTCGGTTTGTATGGGAAGTACCACGCCCCTTCTTCCAATAGCCACAATTGTTCTTTGTGACCATGTGATTGATGTCATTTATTTCCATACCAAGTTGACGAACTCTACCATGAACACTTCCAGAAATATGCAGTATGAAAGATTCGGTTTGTATGCGAAGTGCCACGCCCCCTTTTCCAATAACCGCAATTTTTCTGCATGAGTATGCGATTTCTTTTATATATCTCCGTACCATTTTCGAGTCTTCTTCCATGAACATTTTCCGGGATATGCAGTATGAAACATTCGGTTTGTATGGGAGGTGCCACGCCCCTTTTTCAAATAGCTCAAATTTTTCTTCACGACCATGTGATTCGATCTCATATATATCCACACCAAGTTCTACCACTCTACTATGAACACTGCCAGAGATATACAGTATGAAAAATTCGGTTTGTACGGGAGGTGCCACGCCCCCTTTTCCAATAACCACAATTTTTCTCCATGAGTATGCAATTGTTTTCGTATATCTCCTTACCATGTTCGAGTAACTCTACCATGAATACTTCCAGAGATATGCAATATGAAATATTCGGTTTGTATGGGAGTTGAGTAGTATAAATATAGCAGCGCTGCTTGCTCCGGTCCAGAACCGCTATATGGGTTGCTGTTGCTCCGGTCCAGAACCACTATAAGGTTTGCTGGTGCTCCGCCGCAAGCTTTGCTGCTCCGCCAAAAGATGTCGCCGATCGTAATCCAAGTTCAGAACCCAGATAAAAGCCGCAAGATGTCGCTGGTGACAAATCCGAGTGCAGAACCGTAACCGATCACAGGGTGTACCGCTGATGGAAATCCGAGAAATCCGATACAAGGTGGTTTATATGTCGAAAATTGGTAAAATGTATTGGTACATATATACATCCCTACAAGAAAAGGACATTTTAGACTGAACGATTCTCAATACACTCAAACAAAGACCAATACACATAAAGAACGCTGTAAAAATTTCCCCACAATTTTAAGGCAGTAAAACACAGACCTTAAGTTGACATCAATCGAGGCCATATGATGAAAAGGGATGCAAAATCACATGTACACAAAAGAACTGGTCAGATTTTGCAGAAATCCCTGCAATTCTGACGTAAAATATGATCCCAAAAGGCTGCAGATCTCCCAGTCAGATGACAAGTCATATGACCGGCAGATGTCTTGTAGGGATACGTATTCTCATACATACATCTATATCAGGCGCGAACGCAGAAATTTTTTTCGGGAGGGGTTTTAAAATTATTATTATTATTTTTTTTTTTCATTTAATCAGTTGCACCAAATACGCGTTTTGGGTGGTACAAAATGTCAATATTTTTTTCAATAAATTCGAGTTATTACATATGTATGCATGAAAAATGTGAAATATCATTTCTCTACTGCTTCGACTTAAAAGAAAATATTGTCATATTGTATAATCAGTATTTCTTTATTAGCAACTTCTATATTTCTGTGGATGCTAAGTAAAGCTTAACCATCTAATCTTTGTTCCCCAGTTTTACTTCGTAAATATGATTCAGGCTTAAGAAGGAGCGTTCACTGGAAATAAGTGTCACAGGAAGTGTTGGTCCTATCTGCTAGAATCGGTATACCTTTAGGTACAGTGATTGATTGCAAATATCAGGAGCGTCTAGGAATGGTGTTGGACTATGCTCCGTAGGTACATTGAAAAAATGCCTGTAAAGAAACATAATAAGGGTATTCATCAAACCTTATAAACCGTATAAAATTATAATTGTGTAAACTTTGGAAATCAACTGTCAAAATTTGTATGGAAACTCGTTTACACATTTCAAATAAATTTCTACAACGATATCACTGAATAATCTTGATAACCTGAAGACAATGTAACTCTGTCGCAAGTGTATACAAAAAGAGAGTATGGGGCGTTCATGTAACAGAGCTCTTAAATTTATAAGAATATCTGCTTGATAAAGCTATCGGTTTAGATGAATACCGCTAATATTAATTTAAATATTAGCATGGCATTTGAATTTAAATGTAGAAAATTACCTTTGACACATTTTAACACATGATAATTGAAATGTCAAATTACGTTTAGTCGAAGGCGGAAATGTAAAAGCAGCATCCGGTGCCCACGGACATTCAAGGAGCTCATAATTCTCGTTATCGCTTAGTTTACGGTGACCAAAATTTGACGCATCATTAAGCGGCACCTGCAAGGACGTGTATATATAAATTCGGTCGCAGAGAACTTAAAACTTGATTTTCGTGACGCAGAGGGTTGTGAAATTACCGGCATATTGAAAACAATGAGGGTGTTGATTTTTTAAACTTAGGGATGCGACCATTTTTGGGCCTTAATCAAACTACGCCTAAACGTTAGTATTCATACATGCTAGTAAAATTCCAATAAGATTTTCTCTATCTCATCATTACGTCCTGAGAACTGTGGGACTCGGGTAACTTATAGCCCACTTTCACCAAGAGCTGTTTCAATTTCCTTTTCCCATAGGCATTAACTGCAGTTAAGGCGTGGTGAAAATGAACTCTTACTCCGGAGCGTATTCATTTTTTCCGTACTTGACACTCGTCAGATGAATTTTCGGCTGTTTGTGAAAATTCGGCAGCCGGAGGGGCAGAAGTTTATCAGTTTAAAATAGTTCGTTATTTTTACAGAATGCATTCGGTACGTAGCACTTTTTGCTCTGGTGATTCAGCGACATTGAAAATACACTTTTTCTCCCAGATAGATATGTAAATTAATTTCAATTACTTCTCCCCTTTCGAAAGCTTCGAAAACCTTAAAACGCAAACCAAAATGTGCATATAGTATATATGTAGTACTTTTAGGGATTATGTAAAGTATGTATGTATATAAAGTGGTGTTACCAGAGCATCTAGACGGAGAGCTCATGCCCAAAAAACCCATCATTCTTCAGATCGATTGAAATTTGTTGTGAGCTTAGCTTGTTATCTATATACATATATAAATGTGAATGTCTGTTTGTTTATTACCTTATAACTTTTGAGCCACGACACGGAATCGCACGAAACTTGGCAGACTTATTTGTTTTTACCCCGGGAAGGTTATAGGTATGGTCTTATTTGAAAATATGTCGTAAATTTCGCAAGGGGGCGTGGCACCGCCAATAGACCTGCAAATGTTTAATCAGCTAAAACTTCGGAACCATAAGTCGAAAGAATTTGCAATTTGGTACGAAGACATGTCTACGGGAGGCGCTTATTGTAAGGTATATATAAAAGAGAGCGTGGCACATGAACTTGAAATTTGGTATGCAAACATATCTATGGTAGGTGCTTATAGTAAGGTATATATAAATGAGTTTGTAAAAGGGGGCGTAGCACATAACATGGGCGTGGAAGTTCTTATCAGCCATAACTTCGGAATCACAAATCACATGACCCCTTTAATTCCTTCTGATATGCCTTTAGAATTTAAAATACTTCAGTTTCCAGTTCACTTAGCTTTTGCAATGACAATAAAAAAGGATGCCTTAAAATAAAACCAACTCTTTATCGAAAATAAAATTTATGATAATTGCATTGGAAAATGCATCTGCAAATGTTGATAGATGCATTTAAGTACTAAAAACGTGCTGAGGAATAATATTAGAGTAAGAAATTAGATGGTTAAAATTTAGTTATTACAATACAACTTTGGTATTTCAACTATTATATAATTTATTAAAACTATTTGATTATAAACATATTATTGCTTTTGATTTCATAGCAACCTAGCTAAACAACTATTCTACGTTATTATGCTATCACGGCTATATTAAAATTCGAGAAGAAATGAAATATAATATCGTTACATAAAATTTGTTTCATATTTGTATAAAGACGTGTGGTGAAACCCGCGGGTAAAAGCTAGTATGCATATAAATTGATATCAGGAGGGCTAGCTGCTGAACAACGTACTTCATATGACTTGAAATTTGGACAGAATTTTAACTAAAGTATTTAGAAAACTAGCTTTTACCCGCGGGTTTCACCCCACGCAGAAGGAATTATAGGGGTCATGTGACTTGTGGTTACGAAGCTATGGCAAAAAATTCCAAGCCTATGTTAAGTGCTACGCCCGTTTTACAAACTCATTTATATATACCTTACTATAAGCACCTACCATAGATATGTCTGCATACCAAATGTTATGTTTATGTGACTTATGGTTCCGAAGTTATAACTGGTAAAATATTCCACGCCTTTGGGATTTGCCGCCCCCTTCCACAGTCTTATTTATATATATACCTTTCTATAAGCACCTACCATAGATACCTGCTTACCACATTTCAAGTTCATGTGACTTATGTTCCGAAGTTATGACTGACTAAAAATTCCACGCCTATGTTATCTGCCACGCCTCCTTTTACAAACTCATTTACATATACCTGAAGATAAGCATCTACTATAGATATGTTTGCATACCAAATTTCAAGTTCATGTGACTTACGGTTCCGAAGTTAGAGCTGATTAAGCTGATTAGCGCCCATGGGAGGTGCCACGCCCCCTTTTTCAATACCGCAAATTTTTTCCAATGAGTATGGAATTAATTTTATTTATCTCGACATCAAGTTCCAATGCTCTACCACAAATATTTCAAGAGATATACAATATGGAAATTTTAGTAAGTATAGGAGGTGCCACGCCCTCTTTTCCAGCACTGCCCACTTTTCTCTATGCCTATAACCTTCCCGGGGTAAAAGCAAATAAGTGTGCAAAGTTTCGTGCGATTCCGTGCCGCGGTTCAGAAGTTATAAGGTAATAAGCAAACAGACATTCACATTTATATATATAGGTGAATTCAAGTTTGCCTGCCAATTCTTATGGTCTTAAAGTAATTCCAGCCTATGTTGAAAGTGCATTGTTGCAAGTATAAGTCAACATACTTCAGACATGGTATCCGTGAGTGCGGGCGCGGGGCAGAAAACGTATATCGTTAAAATGCCATGGCGTATGAGTTATCTATCAACATCAATATTTAGTCCGTTTATGCTTCCAAGCTAGTGCTCATTCACCTCGGTTTGTTCTTTATTTGCAGATTTTTGCGAATAGTTGAAAATTCGTACAAACTTTTACGGAAATAAAAACAGTATTGCTTTTGTTTACGTAATTAACTAAATACAAAGAGAGAAATTTCTTAAAATTTTCCGCAGGCATTTCGGGAGGTGTTTGAACCCCCAAAACCCCTACCTGCGTTCGCCCCTGATCTATATGCAAACGTACATACATACATATGTATATACATATATAGATGCTCCACCCCTAGAAAAGTGTGTTAATAATGTTCACATAGTTAATTGCTAAGTATTTAATATGTATGTGTATATGAATGGAAAGGCCTGTTGATGTTGATGATGAGAACAAATAAAATTTAATTTGAAATAAAAGAAAGTTTTATAATTACTTATTTATTTTGATAATAAGAATTTTAAACATAAATGTCCGCAATTATATGAATTATAGCTTTGTTGTTTATTATAGTTATATTTAATGTCTTTTCCTAAATACTTTATTATTTGCTTAGGAGGCTGTAAGTTTCCAAAGCCATCGAAATAATCAATCTCATTATCGTTTTTCCAGTATATATATGAATGGAAAGGTCTGGTGATGTTGATGATGTGAACAAATAAAATTTAATTTGAAATAAAAGAGAGTTTTATAATTACTTATTTATTTTGATAATAAGAGTTTTCAACATAAATGTCCGCAGTTATATGAATTATAGCTTTGCTGTTTATTATAGTCATATTTAATGTTATTCCTAAATACTTTATTAAATGTTCAGGAGGCTATAAGTTTTTCCAAAGCTATCGAAATAATCAATCTCATTATCGTTTTCCAGTATTTGAACTATCCAAATTTATTATTCCACATTCTCTCTTAAATGGTTTACATGGTAAAGTGTCACACATGAATACCCCTCTAAAATTTGGAATAAATTTTGAATACTTCTTCAAGTGTACATCAGTAAGAGGTCTTCTAGGTAGCTTCATTAAGAGTTTTTTGATATGATTTTAAATATAATCCGAATCCCTATTTATAAGGCTTTAAGAATATGTCTTTTCCCATTGAAATAGCTTCCATTGTATTATTATGACGTTTTGCCTCCAATAACTGCTCCTTTCCAGTCTTTATAGCATTGATTGTTTTAATAATTCCTGCTGTACCGCCAGATAGACTTCCATGTGCTCCTAATGCTACGATTAAAGGCGCTAATGATAGAAATCCTCCAGATTTAGGTAATGATATTACACGTGGTGTTTTTATTATAGATTTTTTTACTCTGAAAATATTATTTACAACCTTTCGTGAAATTTTTATGACATCTTTTAAATTAGCACTTTTCTTTAAATTTTGTTTAGCACTTTTTAAGGCATGATTGAAGAGCTGATAACCAGTTTTTCCTCCCACTTTTTTAGTTTTTACTATAAGCGTACCCCATACCGAATTTCGTTTTTGTCTTCATTATATTTATAACTAACCAAGCATTCGTTTTCTCATTAAGATTGCTATCCTTCGCTTTAACTCTTTCCCAAACCTTCTTAATTAATTTTTTATCAGCAATATGTCCGTTATCTAAATCTTTATTATATAAATATGATATATCATGTTCTCTACAAGCAGTGTCTAGTAGATTAATCCCTCAATCTATTCATCTAGCATTATTCATTCATATATTGCTAACTTAGTGAGAAAAGTTGTTAAGCATACTTTTTATGAAAACTCATATTTTGATATAGAAAGCAGGAGATATTAATAACACATCGTTTCGAAAAAAGATTAAGATACTTGTTTTTCTCGTTTATATTCATTGAAAGACAAATTTATTAATGTTTAACAAATTTATTAGAATGTTTAACAAATTCAAAAATAATACGAAATCTTTTTATCTTTCACATATGAATGGAAAGATCTGCTGATGTTGATGATGAGAACAAAAAAAATGTAGTTTGAAATAAAATAAAGGTTTATAATTACTTATTTATTTTTATTTATTATTAGATATTTAATGAAGAAATAAATTTTCATAATATTATTACATTTTTTCAGCACATATCATAGAATTTTCATGATATTTACAAGTATTTATATTTATATTTTTTATATATATAAATTCTTTAAATTTGGACAATTTAAATCATCTAAATTATATAAAATAATATCGTATCCGAACAAACGTTGAATCCATCTGATTTTCTCCAATCCTTTAACATAGAATATATAATTTTTTCTTTTCATTAATGGATGAATAAATTCAATAACAGCCATTAAAGTCGAATCACCATCTTCCCATTTTAATCCATGATGATTATGATATAACCAGTTATTAGTTGTTTTATCCCGTATCATCAACTTAGATTCTTCAAAAGGAGGTTGAATAAGAAACGTTTTTATATATGATATATATGTTATATATATGTTGATATGCTGACTTCTTTAGCAATAAATTTCCTATTAAAATAGAATCCCTGAACGTCTATAACCAACGTATATTTCTCTAACATTATATAGATTGAGCTTTTTTTTTAAATTCGCCTAAAAAATAGTCTTATGAATTTCTATAAAGTTTATGTTATTTTTTTACAGTCTAATCAAATCCTATTTAAATAATTGTGAACATAAGTATGTATTACAACCACCAATTTTATTAACTAATCGATCACACTCCGCTGAGTAATGAAAACCGGATATCAAATTAATCTTTTTATTAACATTTGTATTCTTTTTATATGTCATATGAATACGGCAAATCCATATTATAGTATTAAAAGTTAAGAAATTTCCATATCCATATCATGTTTGTAACTTTTAATATAAATTTATGTGACATCTGAGCGTAGTGTGATATCATCTCCAGTAACAATTTCAATTTCACCGTTACTTAAAATTTTGTCGAATGCAACCTGGCGATACACAAAACAAGAAATATTCAGTTTACGTTGAAGGAAATCACTATCATATGTACAGCGAATTCGTAGCATAATATTATCTTCATATTGAAGCTGAAAATGTCTATAAACGGGTTGTGAGCTCTCAATTATTCCCGAAATATTTTTCTCTTTTTGTATTAGATCTTACCTAAATGCTTCTATGGCTTCCTGTGTTGTGAAAAACTTTTTCAGATTAGATGTAGGTGCTTCTGATGTCGTTTCAGGAATAGATGTTTTATTTACACTGAACCAAAAATCCATCTCTGGATCGAAGAAAAACTTTCGTTACTTTAAGGTCGAAAATTCTTCCTCGTTATATATATTTTATTTTATTTTAATTGTTTATTAATAAATTTGGGTTCTCCCGTACCACACGGGGTTTTAATTTAAAATATTGATGTCCATAATATA